>NC_041358.1:7755382-7925382 GCF_900634415.1 Cottoperca gobio | reverse complement strand
ATCGCAGGGTTGCCTAAACGTAAACATTTATTGTTTTCCAGAAAGCCACACATAACCAAGCTGAGCTAACAGTCCACTTTTTAGCTTTGAGAGTTTGTCTGCTCGCATTTGGCCTTGCAAGTTATCATACTTGTCTTTGTGACGGGATTCATAGTGGCGGCGCAGATTGTACTCTTTGAATTCCGCCACCGCCTCTTGACAGGTGAGACAAACAGTCCTTTTCTTTGCATTGAACAAAAAAATAATCGGCTATATACCCTGCATTCTGAATCAATTTTTCTCTTACCTAACCTTTTCGCCATTATTCCGTTCTATTTGACAGGGGCTAGTCTAGGATTCGCGTGGCCAGACTGAAAAAAAAATCATAATGCGTCTCTAGTATTGTTCAGGGGGCCGGGCCAAATGTGGAGGCGGGCCATATCCGGCCCGCGGGCCTTAGTTTGGGGACCACTGCACTAAAGTGTCATCTGTATTTTCTTCTCACAGAAAAAAAAAAAAAAATGTTGTCACATGTTTTGTTTCAATGAGATTCTTGAGAGATGTCAAAGAAAGAAGAAAATCCTCCACTTGAAGTATTTGATGATGATTTTGAGAAACCTCCAGAACAACAAGATGTGCCCATGTCTCACAGACAGGTGCGGCACAGAGTGGACTCTGCACTTTGTGCTGTGATCAACAAGCTAGCAATGAATGAACGGCCCCGCCTCCAACGCTGTATCCAGTTCTCTTAATACATCTGTGGTAAACACAGCAGACACATGGAGGCTTTACTCACTGATGGTATTTGTGTTTCTCCAGTTTCCTGACGGAATGTGTGTGACAGCGCCCTCTGGTAATCGCTCCAGGTCCTACATTAAACCAAAGACTCTGATCCCAGAGCAGCTGAAGCATTGGAGACAACAGAACAGCTTCTCCTTTAAAATATAACCTTAAAAAACAGCTTTAAATAACACTTTATTAAAAAACAATGGTCATAAATGACTCATGGCTCAGAACACATAGAAATAAGCAGACAAAACCTACCTCAGATGCAGATTCTGACCTTTTGAAGGTCATACAGCAAGGAGAAGTAGAGCTATTAGCTCTCTATTTCTTTACTGGGAACATCTAAACTGCTGTGTATAATAAAGATAAAGCACTCTAAGAATTTTCCATACATTTTGATTATTGTTTTACTAAAATAAGGAGAACAAAATACCTGGCAGGGATGACTAGATAGCTTCAAACTAAATAATAAAGCAGAGAAAAATGCCAAGCTTTAGTGATCATTCTTTTTTCTCTTAGTGTTAAATAAATCATAAGCAGAGATGTCATTTAAAAATCTTAAAAATACATTTACCTGCTTAATATGAACTCAGGCTTCTCTGAATTGAATCTCTCAGGCTGTGGGAGCCCAGAGTAGACTTGATGTAAACTTGAAAAAGAAAATGTAATAATCCAATTGACATTTTAATTTCCACATTCTCTTATGGTCGTTCTATGACCATTTTAAAATAAACAGGAAAAAGTTTGACGTTTAATTTTAAAGTCGTACCCTGCTGTACAGTGGACAATATTCAAATGTTTGAAAATTAAAATGCAATATAAATAATGTAACCAGCTTTTCAATTCCTGCTAGCAATATTAAAGTCGAAATTAAACAATTTCAGAATGAAAACGACATTTGACATTTACTTTTTTAAAGACTTACTTATTGTACGGTGGATGATATTCAAATGTTGAATCTAACCAAAAATGTAGCTTAATTTTCCAATTATGCAAACATTATTTAAGTCACAATCAATGACACATTTTGAAAATGGAACTGTCTAACCATTTAAAAAATAAAAATGACATTTGATATTTCATGTGGAAAATGATATTACTATTGTGGAATTACATATTAATTCTCAAGTTTACATTATCATTTCAATAAAGTCCCCTATGGGCTTCTACAGACGTCTACTTGACTTAACCGTAAATTAAGTTCTTAAGACTCTTATGTAAAAGCTGATTGTTGAACAGACAACATGACATGACAGCTTCACTTTGGTCTGTTACGGATCCATTTCATTTAAATTTTCCAATTCCAAGAACCTCTGATCATAAGAAGAACTTTAAGAGACCTTTAAGATAGAAGATAAAGTGGTCGTTTCTTAATGAATGCCACCTCCATCAGGTCTCCTGTGCTACATCTTCCAGCTCTACGATCCACATCACAGCTTCATGGCGTGGCACTGCTGTTAAACTGGATCATTGGCACCACGACTGAAGATTAACCTCCACATTTTTCTCCCATAAAAGGTGTCTGAGGACAGAGATAAGGCCGAGCTCTCCTCGGCTGTCACAGAGGAGCCATCCGATTGTCAGCTCCTCTCTGAGATCAACAGAGGACGTAGTGGCAGATCTTGATTTCACCTTAAGTCGGAAGCTGAATCGATCCAAAATCACTCACACGTTTCTGCAAAATGATGTTCCACTGAAATAGCAACATTTTCTCTGCTCCTGCAAAATCCAATCAAGGTGAGGGAGCAATAATAGTAAGTGCACACGTACAAAACCTTTCTTACAATTTCTTTGTTAAGTGTTGAGCTTAAAATTATCTTGCTTAATTAAGACACACTAGGGGCTCTAAAAATGTAAATGAATGACAATTCAACACATTAAAATGATCATGGGAAACACTGGATGGATTGATGCAAATTGTGGTACAGACTTAAGACAGGTTTACCTGAGATTTGTCCCTGACGGCTATCTGATGCAACCTCGGATCATTCATAAAAAAGAGACAATTAAAAAGAACATAACTTCAAATCCTCAGCAGCAGTGAGATATGTGCTGCCACCTGTGGCCAAAAGCTGTATTACATTAAACCTCCACTGGCTCCCCATCCCCCAGAGAATCCAGTACAAGATCCTCCTCATGACCTACAAAGCCTCCATAACCTGGCCCCCTCCTACCTGACTGACCTCCTCCACAGACACACTCCCACCCGCAGCCTCCGCTCTGCTGCTGCTGTATTATTATTATTAAATCTAAATGGTGAATGGTAAAACGCATAATGTATTTACTGTTTAACAAGTGTTAGATATTATTTGTGGGACTACGCATTGTCGATAAACTAACGTAAGTAGATTCTAATAGACAATACATTGTTAAAACCATGTGAGGTTAACATTGAACATTAAGAATCAAAGATCATTATTCACAACCCAACTCCACTTACTAGCTTTTCCCAGAGCTTTCGACCACATCTCACCATCTTCCTCAGTGGATAGAATTTCCCAAGTATTAACATGCAAAATATGTAACTTTAGTCACCTTGAAAGCGATGAGTCACCACATTTAGTTGTTAACAGTTGACTATGGCATTAATCTCACTTTGTGTTCATTACAGAAATCTCCTGAAGCTCATGAGAAGTTCTGCATTCTGAGGAACTCCACAACGACAGGGAGGTAGCTCAAGATAAAACCAGCATCAGATTCTGGATCCGCTCTATGCAAATGAAGATGCAACTTGTTCTCCTTCCACCTCTGCAGCTTCAGCATAGCTGAACGAGGACAAAGCTTCTGAGACGACGTGCAGCGTGGAACCAAACTCATCCGGCGACAGCTCAAAGGACTAAAGTTTAGTGGTACAGATGATTGTGCATCAGTGAGAAGAGTTGCATAATATAAAGGATTGTTGCACTGAATCCATTTGTCACACATCGCTGTTCTTTTCCCGTGTGCTGGCTGTTTCAGTCTTTAAATACCACGTCAGACTTTGTGCGTGCATAAAGCAGCTGTGTGAGCGGAGGGTGAAATGTGTGCACCCGCCATGTTACAGAGCAACGCAACGCAACGCTCGACACTGAAGAGATGAACACGACACAATAAAGTTGTTTGCTTTTTTTCTTTATTTGTTTTGTAGCCTCTTTTTTTTTATAGTTAAGATGTTTTCCCTTTTTTCTTGCTATTCCTGCTTTTAGCACTACATACTTAGGGTGACATGTTAAGATTGTTTTTAAAACAAACGTCTATTCAAAGCCTTCATCTTGCAAGCAAAGTATGAATACAGCTAATAAAAATAAAGGTATATATTTGTCCTCCTTACTTTACACATAAAATAAAAACACTTTTTTGGACCCCCTCAAAAATGGGGGTATTAAAATATTTGACATTTGTATCACAAATCAATGTAATGAGACTGAAAATAAAAACTGTACAAAAATGAGAAACAATTCATTTTTAAAAATTCTTGTGATCAAATGGTGCAAGGAGTACATAATTTTACTTTGTTATGTTACTGACCATAAAACTAATTAAAAGGAGATGCAAGTTCACTTCTTCTGCTGGATGAAATTCAGATTTACTTGATGTCGGACGTGGGGGACCAGAGGGAAGTTCGGATTCGGATGCACCACGGACCCTGATGAAAGGAAAGAGAATAAAACATTTTTAAAAAGGAGAACTTGTGTTTATATACTTCGATCAGCAGCAATAAAAGAAACGTGCATCATGTCTGACCTTGGGCCACAAAGGGTTTGCCAGGCTGGAAGCCTCCGTTACCCTGCTGGATGAAGTTCTGGGGCATCCGGTAGGGCCAGGATGGAGACATGGCGTACTGCGGTGTTTTATTGTGTTCCCATAACCGAGAGCCTGGACTCACGCCGACAAACTGGGCTGGGTGGCCTGAATCTGTAGAGACAAGATCAAAACAAACTTAATAACTCACAAAAAAAAGACACAAAAAAAAAAAATAGTGTCCACCCCCCCCCCGCACATCCTTTTACCGCAGTTAACCCTTTACTGTGTGAACAAAGAGCACCACACGTTCCTAAAATGTCTGTTTACGGACTTAAAGCACAAGTGCCTTCTGACGTTAGCTTAAGGCAGTACTGGCACTGCTAATGAAGACACAAGAGTTAACAAGCTGAAAACCCACCATGTGTTATAGAAGAAGAGAAACTCAGATCAGCTTCCTCATGGCTTCCTACAGTGGATGCATTTCAGCCACGTAATTCAGTCGTCCGTTTTAGTTTTAAATCAACATATATCTACACCAGCGCTACCTTCTATTGGTCTCAGGCTTAATCTTAGTCTTACACCTGCGAACGAGAGTAACGTTGACAAAACAACTACAAGCTCCATTTCTGAGCTGTTCTGAAGCGTCGCATCACACCTTCCTCAGAAGACGGAGTTCACTCAGTTCGTAAATGTTCAAATTTCCACTTTTAAACTTGAAAATTGATTGACCTTGAAAGCAGCAGCTGTCAAATACAGTTCTATGTCTTCTGGATGACTGCAGGAGATGGTGTGTAATACTTTAGTTTTGTGATGTCTTAATGTCTTCATAGGGGGGCGTGGCCAGAGTGAACGTGAGCAGAAGGCAACACCACAGATATCTATATCTTTTTTAATTACTACTGGATTATCTCTGGAAAATAAGGAAACTATCTACAGTTGTTATTGACATTACAGACTGAGAACTAAATATTTGTACAAATAATTGATCGATTAAATTAAATCTCTTTAAAAGATACAGAAACAGGAAGACACAAAGACAGGATCACACACAGACGGTGCCCTCAAGCTTCACCCAGTGAATACCTGACTTGACAACAGTGCCATTGCCCATGAGTGCCCCAGGTTGTGCCAAATGGTTGTGCCAGTGTCCTTCCCGTCCAGGCCCGATGCCCAGCTGTCTCCCCGCTGGCTGGGCGAAGATAATGCTGGGGTCGTTCAGGTTCATGGGGTTGGGGTTGCCCCCTGAGCCTGTGGGACTCCCGTTCCCCGACCCCGAACGCAGTGCGAATTTGAGGGCGGGCGGGGAGGGGGCGTTGGGAGAAGACGTAGTGAGGACTGGTCCGTGTATGGGCCAGGAGGTGGAAGGGAGGTGGACTGGGTGATGAGGCTGCCCCTGGGACTGGTGAGAGGGAAGAAGCCCCAGTGCGGTGAGCGCTCCTGGGTGGTACTGGCCTGGAAGGGCGGGAGGGAAGCCGAAGAGAGACAGGGGGACCTGGGGGTGAACAGGCTGCTTCGGGGGACCAGCAGCACTGCTCTTAATGTGGGAGGGCTGAGGGGAACTGGAGGAACGCTGAGGGACAGCTGTGGGCTGCGGGGAGTAGGGCGGAGTCTGCCGACTATCGGACTATTGGGAAGAAGAAAGAAAGAAAGAAAGAAAGAAAGAAAGAAAAGAAAAGAAGAAAAGAAAGAAAGAAAGAAAGAAGAATTAGAAATAAACATTTTATGTATTCAAATGTTAATTAATTTAACTTGGAAAACATAATTCAATTCCTAAAACGCGTTTCATGAACATTTTGCATCAAACATCAACAAAGGTTTAAAAGGCCAGTTCACCCAAATTAGTTTAACATTTTAATAGGGACCGTTAGAGCCGTCACAAGGTCAGATCTTCACCACGTCCAGAGAAGCTTTCCGATAACAATAATATCGTGATATCTATAGAACATTTGAAATAATAATGCTATCATTTAAATTCAGTTTTAATTTAATTTATTCGCCGTTTTGTCTCTTTTTTGGCAAATGAATTACAGGTGACCCATATATAGAAAGGCTCGGTCCTTGCAGCAGCGGTCTGGGGTTCGAATCCAACTTTTGGCCCTTTGCTGCACCTGTATTTGGATGAACTGAGCCGCCCAGTGTGATGTGTAACTGCATGTATTGTACTCACACATTCAGAGGGCTGTCTGGTCCTCCCAGGACAGTCTGCAGCTGTCTGGGGGATGGGGATGGACTGGGAGCTCACCATACTTCGTACCATGTGAGGAGCTGGGGAAGAACAGGAAGCACATTAGCGGTTATATTTCCCCCCTTATGGTTTAACATGAACTCAAAGACAGGAAACCTTAGTTTACAAAGCCCCCAGAGTTTGTGGATACCTGGTGCTCCAGCAGTCCTCTGTTTGAGGTGGCGGTACTCAGGACAGTCTCTCCGTACGTGACCCATGTCGCCACACTGGAAACAGCGCCGGTCCTTCGGCTCTCGCTCCTCGTCTTTTATATCCTCGTCTTTGTCGTTTTCCTTCTTCTTCATCCTGGCAAGAGAAAAAAAAGCACAAGAATAAGGGATGAGTAAATCTGAAGTATTATAAGTGAATAGAAATACACACGAGAGAAGTAACAATGGTACAGGCGCTCCTAGATATCAAGTAGAAAAAGGTGGAAACAGTTACATATTCATGGCTTCAGCAAGCCTCAGGATATTACCCTTGCCATAAAGTTTTAACACCTGAAAGTGTAGCACCTGTTGAACAGCTAAAGCTTCCTGTGTTGGCCTCACTAAAGCTGATACTCAGCTGGAGCAGCAGAACAAAGTCATTCTGTTGCTGCTCTACTCGTTTCTGAAGTCTTTTCTTCTCAATCGCACTTTTGTCTCTCGGAATCGAGTCAATCACAAAAACAAAACAACAAACAGAAATGAGTGAATACCATTATTATTAAGATAATAAAATATTTATGTAAAAAGCCCTAGAGTTTTGTAATTAAGGTAGATCATTTGATAAATAAAATAAAACATAAAAGAAGGTATGTTTCTCTTTCCTATCTTTCTCAAGGTATTGCTGATATTTAACAGCCAATTGCATCTATTGTTGTGTTGCTGTTTGTTGAGTAATGATGATTCGGTTTTTTTTAAATCACTAAAGTTCATTTTAGCTGATGTCACTGTGGAAAACGGAATCAAGATAGTGCATGTTCTATATATTATATATTATATTATATGTATGAAAGCTTGGCTATAATTATCACCATCACTGTGTTCCCTTCACATTTACTGTATGATGGAAATTACAAATGTATTTGTTGGAACGTTTACTAACAACTCTTAGACCTAATCGATTAATTACAAAACTACAAAAGCGCAGTAGACTTTAAATAGATAAGTAAAGTAGTTACGTCTTAAGTAAGGTAACGATGAACCTGCTCTTACGTCAGGAGGCTTCTTACGAAACATTACTTATATTTCTGTAATATGTTTGACGTATAACAGCAGTCGTGTGGACAGTGAGGCTTTAAAGATGTTCATATACATTTTAAATATACATGTTTACAGTAGAAGTTATATAAATTCATAACATATTTATTACTTCTCAGTAGTTTCCTTTATTTTTTCGCGGAATTCTACCGGCACGAGAGAAATATTTCCATGAACGAACAGGGGACAACCTGCGTCTCTTTGGACAGTCCTTCATGTAATGGCCGATCTTCCCGCAGATCCTGCAGCACCTGTCATTGGGCGCCAACTCGCCGTCCGTCAACACCTTGGAGTCAAAGAAGTAGTCCTGCAGCAGAACAGAAACAACAGTTTGCTCAGGACAGCGAGCAGACAGCGTGCACATTCTTATGTCCTCACCAGTGACTTACCACTTCAGTGCCAGGGATGGGGTAGAACGGAGTCCCAAACAACTTCCTCCCATTTATAAAGGCCTTCATGATGAAGTTCGTCACTAGAGGAAGAAAAGAAGGAACATTTTCACAGGTTTAGAGGCGGGTGAGATCACACATTCAGTACTTAAGTGCACAGAATCAAACGCCACGATAAGAAGGGCTTCAAGTGAGTCGAGAGGATGAAGAACAGAAACCAGAGAAGTCCAGCTATGCATTGCATTAAGAAAATAAATCCCTCAGTTAGCGGTCATTTAATGAAATGCTAAAGAGTAAATCACCAGTTTGGTAAAACAACATGACATGAACATCTGCTTCTTCACTCAAATATCAAACAGTCATAAAGTGGTAGAAAGGCTGAACTGCCCGAGAGCAGAGGTCTGTAGCAAAGGAAGAAAACACATTTGAATATGAACATATAAACAATCCCAAAACCTTTTATGTTTTTATGTTCTGGTACTTGATAGCAGAAATATCTGAATCATCACTTACTTTTGCGGGAAACTCCAGCACCAAGATTATGATTCAAATCGAAGGGATCTGAGGAGAAGAAGAGAAGAGTGAGTAGAGAAGGAGATCCCGGCTGCAACGCTGAGAAGCAGGTAGTAGACACGCAGATCGGTGTTAGCACCTTCGATAGCGATGCATTTACTGGTCCACTGTTTCTCAAAGGTGGTGAGGCGTTTCCTTTGGCGGATGCTGATGACGTGCTCTTTGAAGTCAAATTCTTCAGTGTAAAACCGCAGGAGTCCCAACCACAGCTCTCCCACAGACTCCGTGTTCGGCTGCAGAAGCCGACGCTGTGCAGAGGGAAGAAACACGCTTAGTGTCTGTTCATATTTAATGCTGAAATATCAGAAGATATGCGACAGAAGACTTGGACTACATTCAGATAATGTAATACTGCCCCAAAGGACATCCTTGTTAAGTCCTTTCCAACTCACCAGATCCTCAAGGTCATCACAAAAAAACGCATTCCAGCCATCTACCATCCGCTGGGGGACAGTGTTCCCATCAAAGATCTAAAAAGTCGTCATACAGACATATTTTATTGAAAGCTCTTTATGTGTCAGGTCATTTCTCCTGAGTTTGAAGCGTATGGTCATTAAAGAGTGACTGGTACCTCCTGCAGAACGGGTATGACGGGCGGCTGCCTCTGCTGCAGGAAGTAAAGCACCATCAAGATGTAAGCGTAAGATGAGAGGCTTCCTCTGGACGCATCCCCAATATCACAGCGCTGCGATCACAGAGGGACGTTAGTTACACAGCAAGAGAAAACACAGAAACGCTCCAGTAAAGTACATGTTAACTTTACTAGTTTTGTTATTGACTGCTGGCAAAGTGTCCATGCAAGTCATTTATAATTGACATTCATGGGGGCCGGCTGTTACAAAGGGTTGTACTGGCTAAACAATTGTGTTTTAATGCCGCACTGTTACAGTTACACAGTTACTCAGTTACTCAGTTAATCAGTTAATCAGTTACTCTGTAAATCAGTTACTCAGTTAATCAGTTAATCAGTTAATCAGTTACTCTGTAAATCAGTTCAGTGTCAACTTTCACAGACCTTTGCAAAGACCTTCATCGTGTATCCCAGGAATTGCACGCGTGGATCCAGGGCCGCATACGTAGCTAGCATCCTGGTGTTGTGTTGAGCCTACAGGGATGACCCGCCCAAATTAATTCATACGGCACTTTCAATAAATAAAAAGTAAGTCTAAGCATTTTAAATGACAGCGGAGGAAGGCTCCGGTTCACTTACCAGGGTGTTATAAAGGCTAATATCTCCCTCCAAACCGCTCTGTCTGTGTTCAAACTTCACAATAGGCACTTTAGCTGTTGTGATAGGCAAGATGTTCCTTAAACCTGTGACGTTTGGAAAATGGGAGATCGCAACCAGTCAGATTCAGTCGTTGACACAAAGAAATAGTGATAAAGAGATAATAATACATTTGTTAAGTTACCTGTATGCTTCTTTAGCACTTTTGCGAGGCCTTCAATGATCTCTTTGCAGTTCAGCCTCTGTTCAGACAAATCCAAATGTAAATTTAACTGCAAGACTATAGGGGTCACATAATCACTGAGGAAGCGTGAGTTGCAACAAGAGTAAGTGTGTGTGTGTGTACCTCTGCGGTCTCATGGCCCTCCAGAGTCATGCAGATGTCAAGGTCGCTGTCGCGGAAGCCGAAGCCGTTCTTAGAGGAGCCAAACAAGCAGAGCTGAGCTTTATCTGTGGATCCAGACGCAGGCAGAGATGCTCATTTCCATCCAGATGTAAAACACACATTCTGTATCATTTTTCATAATGGCTGTTTCTCTTTAACAGAATTACTGTTCTCAGATTCTGATCCATTCCTTCTGACCGACTCTACTTCACTAAACTCTTGTGGTGTTAAGCTGAACTGCTGGGAGGCTTTCAACATGAAACAAGAGGAGCATTAGGTCTGCATTAACATTAAACAGCACTGGTCAATATTAAAATATGTGTCTGGAACCCTTTATACTAAAGGGCAGCAGGCTTGGTCACATATGTGCCCGACACAGCGTCTGATGCGCATGTACGTAACTGGGTAGTAAGTTAGGAAACACACAATTGAGCCGTTGCCGTGTTGAAAATGACGCGGCCTATAGAGGATTATTTAAAAAAAAAAGCCAAATGAGGAGCGAGGAGGAGGCTCGTGGGGAGGAAGAGTTACCAACTCATGATGCAGGTAGCAACTGAGCCAGTGAAGAAAATGTATAACTTTCAAAACTAGGGTATGCAATTTAGGACTAATGCTCGTTTGGTTTTCCAACAGGAAAAGTTGTATTTGGCACCTGGTGATTTTTCCAGCACCACCTCGGCCGAGGTTTCAAGCGAGCCGAGTGACACTAGATGCTGACGTTGAAACACTGCAGACCACTGATTGGGCAGAGAGAGTCGTCACTAGGGCACCACGTAACATCCTGTACAAACCCGTTTTTATTAAATAGCAAACTACTGTCAATAGCGATCGCATTTCTTTTAATTCACTCAACTCAACACTCAGCTCTCGGCAGCCAGCTAAACTAAACCGTACACCATGTCTTTGACAAAAGTGCCAACATCCCTCTGTTTGGTTGCAGCTGAAAGGATTCAAAGCCTCCTTTTGTCACCGTGGCGAACAGCTGATCACGCAGGATTACACTGAGAGGGAAATATTCACAGTAGAAAACAAAATAGAGAAAAGCACCTGGGGAACCACAAGTGAGTTGAGCAGAGCCACACTATGTGGTGGAAACATGGCAAAATTAACTCTTCATCAGCATGAAAGGTCACGGATCAATACCATGCAGCACCAAAATCAGGGTGCGACCTAATCATGTGCTGGTGCAGCCTACTGAGATAGGGAAAGTTAGTCTGGAGCCCTGTACTTGTTGCTCACCATTGTACTCCTTCCTTATAAACCTCTCCAGGCTGCAGAGGATCTGCTCCCTCTTCTGCTGCTCAGCATGTGTAGGTGACAGTTCATCTACAGAGAGCAGAACAGACATTACATCACACAGAGCTGCGATAATTAATCCATATAGTCGATCGTAACAAAATAATCTGCAACTATTTATGGACTCATTGTTAAAGTTGTTTATAAAGCAAAAATGCCAAACATTTAATCCAGATTCAGAGATGTGGAAATGTTCAATGTGTGTGATACCTTAGTGCAGTGGTCTTCACTATTTTTTACGTGAGAGCCACATTGATAGGACAAAGTCAATAGGAGAGCCACTTTTACCACAAAGTATAAAAAGCACGTCTGTTTATTAATCTGTCATCGCACCCCGAACATACAATATGCAATGCAGCCAACAATACAAGCAGGATTATCTTAATACTGGGATGATGTTGTCAAACTCTGCAAACAATATTTCTGCTGAATCTCTTTCACAATTTTTGAGTCTGAGAAGGTTTCTTTTTGCCAGAGCCAAAATCCATGCGATCTCAAAAGATGCCTCAGTTAATCGTTCAGCTGTATTAGTTGTCCTGTGTTAGAGCCTTTGTTGTCCAGAAAGAGAAGAAAGCTGCTCTATTTTTAGTTTTTTTTTATTAATTTCTCTTCCAGGTGCGTAAGTATTGTTGAATTTTGGATGCTGTCGTTTGGAAACGCGGCTCCAAATGACTTCTCTTGAAACCAGAGCAGGTTTGTTTGCACTTTAAGCACGAAGGGTTCGACTCGTGGAGGACAAATAAAAATTCCTCTGTCCACTTGTCTTGAATGTTCCTATGCTCGTCTTGTATGGCTCGTACCTTTCTTTTTTAAAGTGAGCAGCTGTTATCTGTCCACAAACCACATCTCCAGCATCTTCCTCTTGATTGGCGGTGGTTTGATGCTCCAAAGACAAATCTTAATTTTCCTTGTAAGTGAAAGAAAAGTCGGAAATACGTACAGAAGCACAATCTGCAGAGCCCGTCGAGGATATCTCTGAAGCGGTCGTTCATCGGAGGAAGAGTCTTCAGCTCAATCTTCTTAAAGTCTTCAGGACACTCGTCCTTCAGGTGACCGTCTCGCTTGCAGATGCTGCACACAACAGTCGGGGGCTGGAAGACAAAAGTTCAAAAACCATCAATGAAACGACCGATTGCACAAGACTCTCCCAACATATAGTGAAGTGCTAGATAAAGGACATACATTCCAAAGATTCTGTAAACATCCGGCACTAGTTACAGAACATCATTGTGACAAAACATTTGTGTTTGGCGTTAGATTATGCTCTTTGTCATCATGTCAGAAACTGATATCTCTCTCTAAATATTAACATCTCAGTGACATAAACCCGTCACTGCTGGCATGTGAGATGATGCTTCCTCTGCAGCTATAACAGCTTGAAATGTTTTTTTCAAACGCTTTAGGAGCTACAGTAAACAGTATCACATTGCCAAAGTAAAAACACAATTAATATTTGATTCAAATATCTTAAATATAAAATGTATTTTTATCCTTATTGTATGCGTCGGACTAAAAATATACGTATATACAAAAGGGTGAATGGTGTTCATCATAATTACCTTCCCACCAGTGAAAATCATCTTATCAAACACATAGTGAAGATCCTCTGGTGAGACAGGCCAGTCTTTATCTGAAACACTGCTTTCCTCCTCCTCCTCCTCTTCCTCCTCCTCTCCTCTTCCTCCTCGTCACTGTCCAGCAGGCCGTTGGGGGAGAGGGAAGGTTTGTTCCCCTCACTGAGAACCATGTCCATGAGGCTGCCATCTAAAGTCTTCTCATCCCTCTTTCTGGACGGATCCGATTCATCTTCATCATCTCTGTCACGCTCCTCGTCCTCCTTAAACCCCTTGGTGCCCCCTGCGAGGGCTCAGACCTTTTTCAACTTTCCCGTCTCCATCTTCTTCCTTCTTCTCAACCTCTTCCAATTTCGCACCATGCTTGTCTCCCTTCTTGCCTCTCTGGCGCCCCCCAGTGCCCCTTCTCTGAGGGCAAGCGAAGTATTTGTAAGCCGTACGGAAGCGCTCCTGGATGTACTCGAACACCATTTGGCTGTTCAAGCTTCGTGCCACATTCCTCTTCAAGGCAAAAGGATCTTAAAAACGAAAGGAATAAAAAACACACAGAGTGAATATCTGATTTTTCTTCAGACCTGTGACATTAGTTTTCTAACAGTGTGACCTCTCACCTTCAATAGCGAGCCTGCGGCGAGGCCAGTTTTTCATTTCCCTAGAGAGGAGCTCCTTTAAGCGGATGCTGATGATGTGCTCTTCAAGAGCAAACTCCAGTGTGTAGAAACGTAGCAGCTCCAACCACAACTGGCCCAGCGACACACCTTTACCCAGGTCCAAGGCTAGACGGGTCTTTAAAAACAAAAAAGGGGGGGGGGGAGACGGTAACAGAGTTAGTTTAAAACAGGAGGACATAGCAACAATATCAACACTGCATTCCATAACATATGCCTTCAGATCTGAAGCAAAGTCAGTTGTCCTCTTACGATATGATCGTGTGCTGTAGCGAGACTCACCAAGCCTTCTGAGTAATGAGTATCATCGATCTTTTTCTGCTCTGGTTTGGACCGGCCTTCTCCTCTGCTGTCGTTTCTGTTGTCCGTGGAGCTCGGAAGTCTGCGCTCCCACCGGACAAACAAGTCCAATGAGATTCCAGTTAAATGATACTCGTCCACACGTTTCACTTCAAATCCTTCAATCTGTAGGAGTCACACATTACAGAGAGGAAAACCAGCATCAAGCAAGGATGTGACTCTTTTCAAAGCCAGTTAAACTCTGCAGCTCCGTGGGAGACAGGTCTTTACGCTCCATCGTCATGTTGTTGATGATAGCTTGAGGACTTGCTACACTCCGGTCATGTCACAGCTTGTGTCGCTGCCTGTATATAACAATGACCTGTAATGTATCTGCATTTAACTTAACAACATTATTTCCTAGCCAATATGTACAATGGCCAAAATATGAAAATAATGTTGTTCAATTGTTCAGGCGGTTTTAACCTGGCAGCCGAGTTATCTACAGAGGTGTAACTGTTAACATGTGTAACCGTTTGAATAATGGTCGTGTTTATCACAGAAAAGCATCGACAGTGAGGCGCCTTCTGCAGCCTTCTGCAGCCTTCTGCAGCCTTGGGGGTCAGGCACCAACAATGATCCGGAACGCCCCCGGTTTGCATCTTGATGCGACCCGTCTGGCTTCACATGTCATTCC
The DNA here is from genome assembly GCF_900634415.1 of Cottoperca gobio. Taxonomy (NCBI): domain Eukaryota; kingdom Metazoa; phylum Chordata; class Actinopteri; order Perciformes; family Bovichtidae; genus Cottoperca; species Cottoperca gobio. The sequence goes on along the minus strand of NC_041358.1, from coordinate 7,910,337 downwards.
CCATCTCCTCCTTTCCTGTCATCTCTCTACTCTCAGAGCTACCGAATAAAAGCCATACAATACCCACAAAAATTGGACACTTTTCTAGTTAACACTAAGACCTGAAAAACCCGACACGTCACCTACCCAGCGGCCCAGGTAGACGGGGAGGATGGGCTCTTTCCTCTGCTGCAGGAAGAAGATGACCATGAGGGCGAAGGAGTACGAGGGGACGCCACCTTCAGACTGGCAGTCAACGTGACACAACTGCGGAGATAAACACACGGGAGAAAAGCTTTCACTCAGTCTGCATTTTGGGCTGAAACCAAATTTTCTATTTTTGGCATTTGGACATATACTGTAGGTAATAAAGCTGGTTCGTGCAGAGATAGAGATGCTTCATTTAAAAAGAGACATAGAAAGAAAACACTCAGGCATTTGTGAGGTCTGCTTCAAAACCCAATGCATTATTTTTAGACTGTGGCGCTGGTACACTGTGTGCATCAGTTAATACAAATCATTTGTAAAAACTAACAGGGTTTATAAGAAGGTCAGCCCACCAGTAAAAGCTCCAACCTGCTGGCACCCGTTTATGTACTAAAACAGGGATCAGTATATGCTGCCGTGCACAGGAATGTAAATAGAAATAAAAAACAACCCAATGAAACGTTTCTTCATTCAGCTGAAGAGTACGTGTCAGTCGCAGCCTTACCCTTGCCCAGTAGCGGAAGGCCAGCACCAGAGGGATCAACCTGGGTTCCAGTTTCGACAGGGCGGCCAGGTGATTGGTGGTGAGACAAGCAACGTCATTACCTGCACTCACTTTGCACAACAGGCCGCTGCGCAGGGACAGAAGAGAGTGAAGCAGACAATGAAAAGTTGGATCAAACACTTACATTGACGTTGAACAGAAGCTCAGTGAAACTGGAGCAGAAGGCTCGTTGAGGGATACCAGGGGAATGATTTGAATTGAAGAGCACAACAATGCAACACCGAAGGCTCTACAGCATTGTAAGATTATGTAGAAGTGTTTTGGCTGTAAAAGACTAAAGTTTGTAAATTAGTGTTGAGGTCATGCAAGTGGGAGTTGGGATCTATTGTAAAAATGTGCAGTTACATAACTACACTGAAACGAGATCATCCAACACAGCTGACTCTGTGCTGCCTGAGAGGATAGAATATTTTAAAAAAAGGTACCAGGTTACAGTCATAAGATTTCCTTCATCTAATAATCTATGTGAACTCCTTTTCTAGACATGAATGATGAATAATTTAAACAAGAGACCTGACAAAGATATACATATAGATATAAAAACACTCACTTGATAACATCCCGACAGAACACAGCGGGAACTTTGGCGTGAAAATCTGACTCAACCTCAGAAAACTCAGCTGGAGAGGAGAGACAGAAATAAAAGAGAGTAAAAGAGATTAATCGCAAGACTTTTACATCAAAGCTGAACGACACAAACTAGCATTAAACACCAAAACCAGTAGGATGAGCTCCTTCAGGGGAAGCATTTTATCCAAATTCAAGTCCAAAGCAGAAAAGGTATTTCCTAACAAAAACAAAGTGCCTCTTAAAAATGTTCTGCTAAGTCCAACTTGCAAATGCTATCAGACATTTTAGAAATAATTTAGCAATCACTGAGTAAAACTTACGGCTTTTCTTAAGGATCTCCAGCACTTGAATCAAGACTTCAGGTTGCGTCATCTGAACAGATAAAAGCAATGAGAGAAAGTGAGACAATCAGCTGTAGTACTAAATGTCCCTGCTGATATTATAATGTTCTCTTTTATTAGAGGCTACTTCACTATTCACAGCAGAAGCAGACTTACTGAGGAGGGGTGGGTGACATCGATGTTAATATCACTCGTCTTGAAGGCAAATCGGGTCAGACATGAACCATATAGACGGAGAGCACAAGCTGCAAAAAACAAAAGAAAATATATTGTTTTTAAGTGTATTCGGGACAATTCACATAGTTATTTAAATCGCTGAAGGGATCTTATCAATTTGTTTTATCTCGGTTTTTTTGTCCAATTGTTAAAAATGTTTTGACATGTATCGTCATTTAATCATACTGTCATGTCCGTTTGTGCATTTTATAACTATATTAACAAAAAATAAAAGATATTGCAAAATATACAGTACAGTTCACACTCATCAAAAAGAGTCTGGACAATATTGGCGTTTCAGAGATGTAGCTAAACTATTAGCAACGTTTTCTCTCCAAACGCTCTGAAACGCTTTGTCGATATAGTAGCACGCCTTGAATCAAAGTCATCTCACAATTCTTTACAGGCCCCCAAGTTTGCAAAGAAAACAGGCATTGGGATCATCACATTCACGATCGCAATTACTCATCAAATGAATGACTTGTACTGGACACTGTATGAAGCGAGACAGATACAGAGGGATACAGAGAGGAGAGCTGTATTCTCAAATTCTGATTTTTTTGCCTTTTCCAGAAAACAACATGCCCTGGGGTACCACTTGAATTACTAATTTTTTCCCCAATAAAGTCACAAATAAACCGCCTCCCAAAGCTTTAAAATGTAAATGTTTCTCAAGGCGTTCCCTCTTTTGACACCAGTCAGGAAATATAGACCAGGGTGAATGACATCACAGCAAACAACCTGAGAGGTGCTTCTTTATGATCTCTTCCATCCTGATGACCACGGCCTTCCGAACCTCAAAGTCCTCCTCTGAGATCCCGTGCTGCGTGGCCGTTTCTAGGACCGTCGCGTCCACGGCCCTCAGCTGGGCAGCAGAGGCGGGCGGCAGGGCACGCAGCTCATTCTCCTCCTGTTTCTCCTGATACACCAAAACCAGAAAATGTCAAATACTTTATGCCCATTCAGTGAAGCATTAATAAAGCACAAGTCTTAAAACACAAACTTAAAAGTTCCCATACCATTATGTTCTTCTTGTGTCTCTTCTCCTTGATGTGTTTGTGTGCTCCTTGAATGTTCTCGATGTGCACCGAACAGAGCTTGCATAAGTATTGATAGTTTGGGTACTCGGGGGACTGCTGTGAAAACAGGGAGAGGCAAAAGTAATCAGTTTATGCAAGTGCTCTCACCGTTCTCCAGTTGCAAATTTTTGGATTTGTCATTTTGACATCGTCATTATCACAATCATTAATCCCACCTGCTCCTGAAAGGTTGAGATAAAACGGGAAACACAGGCTGGTGATCAACAGATGAGACAAAAGGGAAATGGAAAGAAGGGAAGGGCTGGGTTTCCATTATTATCCTTTAATAACCTATAAATTCTCAAGTGCATCAGCCTTTCATTTGGTCTCAACACTAAGAACCTAGGCTCTGTAAATAGTGACATTCAACACCTACAGAATGGACCTGGTCAGAATTTTAAAACAACCAAGAACATAAGTAGATTTCAGCTCGTGTGTGGAAATATTTCCACCAAAACATGTCAGATCTCATTTTGTTTTTGCAGCCAGTTTTAAAGATGTTTTTCTGCTGGAATAAAAAAAGTTGTCCGATTTGTTTTTTCCACACGTTGACGTACCTTCATAAGAATTCTTAAAATTACCTCTTGTCCTTCCCCCACATTGAAAAATCCCAGAAACAATGAATTTACAATATATACAATTAATACATCTATCTATCTATCGCAGATGTATACTGGCTGGAAGCATAATACAGTCACTGGGATGAGCTGAGGAATGAGTTTCTTGTATATGAGGCTTGACTGGACTGTTTACTTACTTTCAACAGTCGATGGATGTAGTCTCTGTAGAGACGCTCCTCTGCCTGGCGGAGGCCCAGCTGTTGCTCTGTCAGGAGCCCTTCCTCCACAGTGGGCCTCACCTCTTGATGCATCAACGCAGCAACTTTCACCCCTGCAAACATAGACAGTTTACTAGAGATATATTTGGTGAAGAAGACATCATCATCTCAGGAAAAACTTTGTGAAAACTCACCATGGGACTTTTCCTTTGCTGGAGTTACAATTGAGCTCTTGACCTGCTCTGTGAAGCCTTTCTGAGGTGTACCAGGCACTACAGGAGAACAGGTTTCTCTGTTTGCTGAGGGGCTGCTGTCTGCAGAAATAGACACCCTGGAGTCAGTAGCCTGTGCCACAAGCTTCAGTTGTGAGCTTGCTGCTTTTCCTTTCCCCCTCTCCCCAGAACTCGGTCTTCCAGTCAGTCTCGTCAGCCTGGATGGCCGTCCTGTCCTCTTGTCCTGGGGAATGTCTGTGAAAGTCTTGCCTGGCACGCGGCTTCCCTGAAAGCCTATATTATATTCATCCTTAGTAGCAGTGAGGTTTTCTTTGCTGCGGGTTGCAGACTTGGTACCCTCTCTCTGAGCAGGAGCCTCTTTATTTGACTTTTCACTGGACACAGCTTTGGGTCCTCTGGGTTGAGACTGTTTGACTGATTTTACTGGACTCTTGGACTCATCCATCCCTCCTTTCCTGCTGCTCCTGTCACTGGTGGAGTCAACACCACGCTGAGGATGACTAGGAAGGCAGCTCACCTAAAGTCTTAGTAAGAAAAAGAGAAGAAATCATAACTATAAGTCTTACTAGCAAGACTACGCTACATTGTGATAAACTGTTGTGTCTTGTTTTACCAATTCAGGTTAAGCAAACTAACCAAATACACAAATAGATGTATTATGCATGTAACTTACTAGAGCTTATATACATTAGCCTGTTATAACTACACAAATGTTCAGAAATTAATATACAATGGAACAAACAGTCAAATCGAAAATAAGAGTAAAGGTCTTACAATACAAACGTAATGGTCAACTTATATGTCAAAATTCTGATTGGTGTTGTGTTACCAATTGTACATAAACTATTGCTGCAGCTTCTGAATTATAATTAAAATGGAAAAGAATTGCTTGGATATTTTGCTTTGAGAATATGATCATGTAAAAATAATATACAAAGTAAAATAATAAGCAGTGAATTACACATAACATTATTTTGACTTACATGGTGTGGTTAAAATTAAATTAAATTAAAAGATGACATGTGTTGGTGTCGTTTTTCATTTGTAGGGTAATTAATTCATATTGTTGTGGACAAACATGGAAAAGTCTCACATCCAACACTTTACCAATTGTACGTGTCAAAAAGTTTTCCAAATCAGTAATAACAAAGAAAAGTCGGTATCCGTGGTCAGTCTATACATTTAAAAATAAAAAATAAAATAATAAATGTAATCTTTATCTATGTTATGTTGTATCTTATAGACATGGAACCATTACTTTCACTTCATGTGTACATATTTTACGTTCACCATTAAAAGATATTCACACATTTCCTGGGGTTTACGTCACTGTATATGATTAAAAAGAGGGGCTTCTAGATATGTAAAACGAAAGTGAGCCCTGAACACAAACATCTCGTTGCAGAGCCAAAGCAGACCGAGCAGTGGTGTTGTGTCGAAGTCTTCCTCTTGTAACTGTGTGTATTCCGTCCCGCCAACCTACATGGTCGGTGTTGGGGAATAATCTGGAGTAATGTTGCGTTATGTTTAGGCGGCGCAGACTAAGGGCTAACGTTCAGGTAGTTCAGAGGAAACGAAACTGATGGGAAAACAGACTTCGACACAACACTGGGACTGAACGTTAGCTTCACTTGCAAAACAGGAACAAGAAGCGGGGGTCATCACCGACACAGATATTATCAACTAAAATAAATGTTCACCATTAAAACCAGACATTTTTATAGGCAGGATTCACGGTGACTTTCTGGGACTCTTTAGCCGTCTTCGTTAAACTAGCGTTAAACTACCGTTAGCTGCTGTGCCCCCGGTCGTCCGCTGAGCTAGCTAACTGGAGATAAATAATACTGGCACCACAGATGCCACACATCAGCAAGTCATTAAAAACAGAAACAACGACTTCGACAAGAACAACACAGAAGAGCACGTATTCACTTACTTTCGGCCTCTTAAATTGATTACGGATTATTGTTTTGCTGTCTCCATGGCTTTATTCTACATAATGTTTTTCAAATCCCACGGCCCAGCTGAAAATAGCAACCATTGACGCCATGTTAATGCATTACCCCGCTGCATTGTGGGAGTGCCCGTGATGATGAAGAGGGGCGTGAAGCATGCTGGGTTCAAATACCACTCGGAAACTATTATAAAGAAGTATTTTATTTTATTTTATTTTATTTTATTTTATTTTATTTTATTTTATTTTATTTTATTTTATTTTATTTATTTATTTATTTTATTTTATTTTATTTTATTTTATTTTATTTTATTTTATTTTATTTTATTTATTTTATTTATTTTATTTATTTTATTTATTTTATTGTATTTATTTTATTTTATTTTATTTTATTTTATTTGTTTTATTTTATTTTATTTTATTTTATTTTATTTTATTTATTTTATTTTATTTTATTATTTGTATGCATAATTACCTACTACAAATATCTCAAGTAAACTTGAATGATTAGAAATCTAAAATACTTATTTTTTAAGAGTTGAAACAAGTACATTGCCTCTTCTCTTTCACTCTATTATGTATTGGTCAAAGGAAGCATCTGTCTGTACATAAAGATAAACACAGCTAGTTGTTGAAAAGGTCCCCCTTGTTCACATACTGTGAACACAGTCTTTTTCAAAAAAGAAGTTGGATACTGGGTAGTGCAATATGCAAAAAGAGGTTGTCTTGTCATACAGTTTGAAGGCCATTCACTCAAAGCAAAGTTGCAGATCACAGGAAACAGCTGAAATATTTCTTACTCTCAAGTCTGTGTCCTCTGGTTAGGAATGTGACAGCCTAAACTCCCACACAAATGAGAACCAGTTTGTGAAAACTTCTCTTGCAGCGGAACAAGACTGTAATTAATATGCAGAGAGTTTAGGTTTTGTTCTGTATTTTTGGCTTGTGTTCATTTGTTTTCATCCAGAAGAAAAGTAGGCCATGGTGTGCATGCCTTCATTTGCCTAATGAGCTGCGAGTGAGAGGCGGAAATGTTTTTGTTCCAGTTCCAGCTCTTCTCTATTTACCACGCCTTCAAAATAAAAACTTGAGACTCCTCATCTGCAAAAGAGCACATATTAAATCCAGAAAAAATAACTGTCCAACACTGGTTGTTTCTTTCTTTGAGCTGCCAAATTCTATTTTATTAAAAAAATTAGGCTGACATTTAAAGTTTAATGGCAGTCATTGACCAACATGAAAAAGCCTGCAGGATAAATCTGGCTTGTGTATAGATATACTGTTTTACTGATCTTTATCCCTGACAAATAAACAACAACAATGTATTTTATTTATTTATTACAAAACAAAAAGAATGAGGTTGATCAAAAGTTTGAATAATAAATATACTCATGGTAGGTCATTATTATTAAATATTTAAGTTAAGAAATTTGACTTTGAAAGACAAGATTCTGACATACTAGTTCATAATTTTGAACATTATCAACATTATACGATGATAAGTCAAAATGTTAAAATACTGAGTCAAAATTATAATGTTTATTTACTTTCTCATAATTTTGATAAACATAAATATGTGGGAACACTTAAATAATTGTGTTTAACCGATTAGATTATTTACACCATGAGAAATGACAAAAAATACCCATTAATCTAAATTATTAATTAAATATCTAAATATCAGATATTTTGTGTGCATTTCAAAAACAAAATGAGAAAAAAAATCAATTTGTAGCACAAAGGCCTATAAACTTGAGCTAGTCGAAATTTTAATTCTGTATTACTATGTCATGATTGTCAAGTTAATATGTAAAAATGTACTCAAGTATCTCTTTTAATGTTTTCATCTTCAAATGTAAACTTTTGACTGAGTGGCTCGACTTGAATTACATTACAGACCAGTGGCGGGCCATGCATTTCACACCTAGGCCTTCAGTGATGTCCGACACAGTCCTACCTGAATTATTCCGCCTCTTAACACCATCATTATGACGTCATGGCTCTAGAAACTATACATTTAGACAGAAACGCAGTATAACCGGGCGTTGCATCACCATAACAACAGAGTTATATTAATATTTACGAAACATTTAGTTGTAAATAGCAGGCATTCCCAGCAGTACAATGTGCAGTGCCTCTCGGAGGCTGTCAGCCGGGGGTTACCGCTTGTAGTCAGTGGTGGGCCGTCAGGGCCAGCAAGGCCTTCTCTGCTGGCCTAAACATAATCAAAATATACATTTAATTTTTATTTATTTTTTCCACAAATATGTATTAAATTATTCCCCATAGTCTATTCTCTTCATTTCATAGCTTTCCTCTGGGTTGCGCTGCTTCCAGCCTCAGATCGAGATTTGGAGGTCTGGCCTTTATGTTAGAGCTTTTATCCAATCATATTTCAGCCATGATGTGTTGCCAGGGTCCAAGAAATCTGCCCTTAGGCCTTCAGAATCAACAGTGCGGGCACCTGTCGCTTAAAGTGAACGGAGACAAAACTGTGGCGTTAACCAATCAGATTTCAAGTTGGGGACACCGGGGCCAGCTAGCAGGCGTACGATAACATCAGCACGTGCATGTCTTTTGATTGGATACGCACTATTGAGAGGCAGAGCTATGCAGAGCTAGCAAACTTCGAACGAGCTAATTTGTGTAGATTTCTACAAGCTGTTTTTTTTCAACCCACAATGGCTGAAGGAGGAGAAGAGATCAATTTGGTCGCAGATATAATTACAACGCCATTTTCAAGACGAACTTTTCAAGAAAAGATAGACATCGTGAGAAGAGAACGGCCAACCCCGACGCTAGCGAGCCTATCACAGCTGGGAAAAGGGTTTGTCCGCCACTTTCAAATAACTAACTACGAGCGGTACCCCCGGCTCACAGCCTCCGAGAGGCACTGCACATTGTACTGCTGGGAATGCCTGCTATTTACAACTAAACGTTTCGGAAATATTAATATAACTCTGTTGTTAGGGTGATGCAACGCCTGGTTATACTGCGTTTCTGTCTAAATGTATAGTTTCTAGAGCCATGGCGTCATAATGATGGTATTAAGAGGTGGAATAATTCAGGTAGGACTGTGTAGGACATCACTGAAGGCCTAGGTGTGAAATGCACGGCCCGCCACTGCTTGTAGTTAGTGATTTGAAAATGCCGGACAAACCCTTTTCCCAACTGTGATAGGCTCGCTAGCGTCGGGGTTGGCCGTTCTCTTCTCACGATGTCTATCTTTTCTTGAAAAGTTTGTCTTGAAAATGGCGTTGTAATTATATCTGTGACCAAATCGATCTCTTCTCCTTCAGCCATTGTGGGTTGAAAAAAAACAGTTTGTAGAAATCTACACAAATTAGCTCGTTCGAAGTTTGCTAGCTCTGCATAGCTCTGCCTCTCAATAGTGCATATCCAATCAAAAGACGTGCACAGGCTGACTTTATCGTACGCCTGCTAGCTGGCCCCAGTGTCCCCAACTCGAAATCTGATTGGTTAACGCCACAGTTTTGTCTCCGTTCACTTTAAGCGACAGGCGCCCGCACTGTTGATTCTGAAGGCCTAAGGGCAGATTTCTTGGACCCTGGCAACACATCATGGCTGAAATATGATTGCATAAAAGCTCTAACATAAAGGCCAGACCTCCAAATCTCTATCTGAGGCGGGAAGCAGCACAACCCAGAGGAAAGCTATGAAATGAAGAGAATAGACTATGGGGAATAATTGAATACATATTTGTGGAAAAATATCCTTGCTGGCCCTGACAACCCACCACTGTTTGAGACTTATTCTGACGTAATGTATAACAACAACAACAATAACTTTTGACACTGCACTGGCTGCAACACAAATTCGTCAACAAGGCTTTTATTTTGTAAATGATGGCCGGACCAGGAAGTGTTGTTTTTCCTGTCTGTAACTCACTGTAACTTGACAGCCGGAGTCGGGACTCGGGATCCGCTGCAGCTGGAGTTTGAAGAAGTTTCCTGCTGTTGCGTTGGCAGTTTGACTAAAGATGCTTCCCGGAGCGCTCACCGTGCTGCTGACTCTATTCAGCTTCACTGAGAGCAAACAGAAAGACGTTTATACTTTTAAAGTAGTGAACAGCAGGGGGAAGTTAGTGTCCCTGGAAAAGTACCGTGGTTCGGTAAGTCTGGGCTGAACAGATAAATATTACAGTATATAACGTTACTGCGTAGAGTCTTTTCTGCAACCGGTCTCTCTGCATGTCAACCAGTTGCATGAATGAATGTTGCATGGGAATGTTTTTGTTTTCTTATTTCTCCCACTAAGCATTTTGATGGTAGATGTAACTAACACAGTACTGCAGCGGATCAGTTTGACTAGCCTGCTCGGGATGTCCCATCATATAGCCCCGCTAGCCTACGTGGCAAGAGGCCTGCAGAGCCCCTGCAGCTGCAGGAGCTTCATAGAGCTTTCATTCACTTCAGGTACGGATCAGTAGACCGGATTATCTTTAATAATCTCCCTACAAGGGATTGATTCATTACACTACCTGTAACTACTGCAGATTTTATTTTCCATCTCGTTTGATTCATTAAATGAAATTGATTTTACAGGGTTTTCATTGCAGCTAGGTTTCTACTTATTATTGTTCAACACAGTTCATAACAAAAGACACCACGTGACGTGACAGCAATGTAGACAGAATACAAAAGTATTGAAATGAGTTCATTTGTGGGCAGCATAGTATTTGCATCACTGAACATTTGTTTTAAAGTATAATTTCTTTTAAAATAATTTTATTAAAATAAAAAGTGAAATGAATAAAAGATATACCAGACTATGTGTATTTTTATATGTTCAGTTGTTCTCTAAACGGAGCTTCATGCTCCCTGTTCCCCTCAGGGGGGTTGTGTAGAATGTATCGTAATAATAGTAGACTTTGAAGATTTTTCACAAATTACAGAGATTTGTACAAAAATGAAATAGAAGTAACATAATTGGAACAATGTAATAATAACATTAATAACAAAGTGATATATATCACATAAGTACAATTTAGAGTACAAAAGAGATGAATGAATACAAAATAACCAAATAAAATAGGTGGGGGAATCTTTTTAAATAATATAACACAATAAGATTACTAACACCTACAAGTTACAAACCGCTCCATGCACACACCTAAGAAACAAACAGGTGACAGGGAAAGAAAAAAACAAACAAACAAGCAAGCAAACACACACAAGCAGCAGATACATACAGGGAATGATCAGAAGGCATACGGTACAAAACATTCCCTTAAACACATAAAAAAATATATATAAAGTATGTATCCTCCCTAATGTCCCACGTAAAGGTCCCAGATGCTTACACATTTCCACAATTAACACACACTGTATTTTTAACATTTTAGATATATATAGTGTGTAATCTTGTGGTTGTTCAGGATTTGGTTTGTATATTTGATCTACTGTATAATGCACATAACTTTATGAGGTTTTGCAGATACATCACACTTGGACATGTTTCATGTTGACACTAGATGTCAGCACTAGATGATGGGATCGTCACACTGTCAGTCTGTAGTCTAAATTGAAGAATGCATGTGCTTGCTTTTCCTGTAATGAGCTACTCCGCCTGTCTCCTGATAGACTGTGAGCTGAAGCATGAAGCTGCAACATCTAACATGCATTAACCTGCACTAACATACTGTCTGTATGCCGTACATCTGTACAGGTCCAACCATGACCACTACACGGTTAAGCCTCTGTGACGGATACATTATTATATCTGACATTATTGATTGTTAATGTTAATGCATCAGTGCATAATTAGCATTTCAACATTGTAACTGCTGGTGGTGGGGCTAGTTAAAACTACTTTATACTGTAAATGCAGTTTAGCAGTTTAGTCGAGTGGTTCCCAACCATAGAGCCACAAGAAAAATGTAACGTGTTGCGAAATCATTATTGGTGCAGGGAGAAGAAAAAAAGTGCAGATAAACATTTGTATTTATATGTTGGACTGTTGACTGAATTGTTGCTTTGTTTGAGAAAATAAATAGAGGATCATGTTTACCTCTTTCAAAAGTTATTTAAATGAAACCATGTGAGAAGTTTATTGAGGAAGTCACCCGGGGAAACTCACCGACACATAGAACATGACAAGGGGCCCCAGCTAGATATCACTTTCTCATAAGAGGTTACATACCAATAAGGTTGGGAACCGTTGGTTTACTATTGCTTTTTATTAATTAATGTAATTTAATGTAATTTATGTAAAACCTTAACTGTAAAGTAATCAGTAACTGCAGCTGTCAGGTAAATGTAGTCGAGTAAAAAGTAGAATATTTCCCTCTGACATGTAGTGAAGTAGGAAATACTCCAATAAAGTAAGTACAGTACTTGAGTACATGTACTGTGCTTAACTTCTCACGGTGCTTGAGTGATGTACAGGTGTGTCAATGCACTGTTAAATCACCTAAAGGTGAAATCAACTACACCCTGAGGTGAAACAGCCATGAAACATTCAACCAGAGAGGTTAAGTGAGGTTAAACCTTTCTGCTCATGCATGTTAAGTTACTCGCAAAACATAAAACAATCAGGTGGAAATAAAAAATAGTATCTCTTAAAGTATCTGAAACAAATCATCATTGTAAAGCATTCTCTTTTGAAGCTCCATCTATTGTGTAATCAGGGTTTACACAGGTCAAGTCTTGTATTCAATTGTCTGAAACTGAGGCATAAAAAGCTCTAACTTTGTCTTTAATACGAGTACATAGGTCTTACGATTAGTGCTGTCGTGTTAACTGCAAATAATCAAGAAGGTCGTTGAATGTTTTGGTTTTATTTTGCTCTGCTGGAGAACTGCATCACTAAACCTTGAAGCATGCATAAACCCCGGTACAAAACTAACAGATGATGTGCACAGCGCATCTCTCGTTCAGGTATGTGAACAGCTGTTCACAGTTTCCCCGTCGCTGCTGATTGTAGTTTTGTGACTGTCAGGACTGTTACTGCTGTGTCTTCAGAGTGTTACTGTGGCTTTAGGTGTCCCTGGTGGTGAATGTAGCCAGTGAATGTGGCTTCACTGAGGAGCACTACAAAGACCTGCAGCAGCTCCAACGGGACTTTGGGCCGTATCACTTCAACGTGCTGGCATTCCCCTGCAACCAGTTTGGGCAGCAGGAGCCCGGCAGCGACAAGGACATTGACAGCTTTGTGCGCAGAGTCTACGAAGTCTCCTTCCCCCTGTTCAGTAAAATCGCTGTCGTCGGAACCGGAGCCAACAATGTCTACAAGCATCTTGTTGGTGAGTGAGATGTGATGGTGTGAGCTTGTTCTTGCATCACATGAAGATGTTTTCTTTATAATTAACACTGTGAAACCTGGAGGATCACATCATTATTGGGAAATGTTAGATATTCAGAAATGACACATGACATGAATAACAGATCGTTTAATGTACATTCAGTATATTTGATACGTATATACATAAGTATTACAGTGGTAACCACAGGGGAAGATTTTATTTGTGCAGAACACTGTGTGAACACTTGTCCTTCACTAACCAAATACCCCAATATATAAAAATCAACACATTTCCATATGAATCAAGAACTAATAATCGGTTGAACAACCTGTAAAATTAGTAGCAGCGAGAGGATTCAGAAGAAGAGGAGTGTTGAAAGTACGACGAGAGTAAGAATGAAGAACAATAGGGAGGAAAGAAGAGAAGAAAAACAGACCGATACTAGAAAAGAAAAAAATGGAAGGGAAAGGAAAGAAGAAAAACTAAGCAATGAAATAAAGGAATAACTGTATTATTATTAAGAGGCCAAGAAATGATGTAGGAAGGTAAGCATGAAGACTCACTGTTCACCCTGTTGGACACGAGAGGATTACTTCTCAAGGCATTGTGGGATAGCGGGGGATGTGGGAATGAGCAATCATGTGAAAAAGGATGAGTCAAAGTCTTATAGTTTGTTTGCAAATAAGGGTAAAATAGCCTGGAAACTCTGACAAGATTTAAAAAAGAAAAGTCCCTTAAACAAAAATAATGAATGGTAATAAATAAGTAAGAAGGGTATAAAGAAAGTGTTTCTAGGTTGGAGCCCAAATGGACAACACTAATGTACACAGGTGTTTGAAAGAATGTTTTTGAATTGTGGAGGCTTTCACTTATTTTTCTCCTTTCATTCATTGCAGAGTCTTCTGGAGTCGAGCCGGACTGGAATTTCTGGAAGTATCTCATTGATGTAAATGGAAAAGTGATGGATGCATGGGGACCAAAAGTTTCTGTCAAAGAAGTCCGACCCAAAATAGCTGAAATGGTGCGGCAGATAATCCTAAAGAAGAAGGAAGAGCTTTAACCATCTGTTAAAAGTCCTTTTAGTGTTAAGGTTAGATTTACATTAACTGGTACATGAACCACAGAGATATGTTACCTGTACAATCAGACTTTGTTTGAATAAACCATTAAATCAAGTCACACAACGAAAGCAGATTTGACTTGCTTTCTGAAAGCACTGATGAAACGCCACTATGTTTTTAAATGTTTATAACAGGTGTTTGACATTTGAAGTTGCAGCCTCAAGCCAAAGATCTCTTCTCCTATCTGTTAGACATGTGGGTTATGCGTTTGGTTTTTTATTCATTCTGATTTGTGGAATAAACTTTTACTGTGATGAGTGATACCTTGCGCTTGAGTGTTACTTAATAGACATTTTCAGAACACAAATATTTTGTGTACTTTTCCTTATGAAAAACAGAACATTTTAAATGTCTAACCTGTTACTGCCGCTGAAGCAGAACAGGAAGAAGAACCCAAATGCAAAGTCAAAGGCAGGAGGCAGTGAAAATATTTTTACTTTAATGGAAAAGTTTAATCGTCACATGTACACAGCACACACTGAAAGTTTGACTCTGTATTTAACCCATCCTGGTATTAGGACATGGGGGAAGCAAAAGACCTCAGGCAGACGGATATATATATATATATATATATATATATATATATATATATATGGTAAAAGGAAGTTTTGACAATATGGCGGATATGGGGCTCAAGGGAGAGGGTGGGGTCGAAGAGGTTGCGTACCTGAGAGGAGGGGGAAAAAGTGGTGCCATCAATGGTGAGTGTCAGGTTGGAGTGTGGATTTGGAGCCGATGAGGAGGAGTTCGGTTTTGTTGCTGTTAAGTTTGAGGAAGTTGTGTTGCATCCAATTTTTTATGGCTGTGAGACATGATTCGATGTGGGAGAGGGGTGGGTTATGGAGGATTTGGTGCTGAGGTAGATCTGTGTGTCGTCGGCATAGCAGTGGAAGTCCAGGTTGAAGTGGCGGAGTATCTGACCGAGGGAGAGGATGTAGGTTGTGAAGAGGAGGGGGCCTGATGGAGTGAAAACTTTGTAACAGCCAGCATTTCGGACTCATTTCTGGAACATAAAGCAGACTTTAAAGTTAAGTGCAATTTAGTTTATTGTAATGATCCTGTTGGTTCAGGTGAAAAAAACATAAATGTCACTTCAATAACAACAGTTATACTGGTTGTGTGGCGTTTTGGTTGCATTAGTGCACTCTGAATGTGAGAGTAACTGTTGTGCTAAGATGCATGTTGATAAAGAGAACGGTGTAATTAAATCAGTGTGTGTAAGTGTCATAAAGCCATCTTTTGAGACAGTGTGATGTATGGTTAACCCTTTTTATGACTGTTGCATGTTATATATATTGTTGTGATTTTAATGTTGTTGGCGATGAACTCTTGTTGTGTATAAATATTTGCATGCTTTTAACCTTTTCCACGAACTGTCATAACAAAGACACACAGACGCGTTGCTAATTGAAACACCTGAACCCAGCATTGCTAATTGACACACCTGAACCCAGCATTGCTAATTGACACACCTGAACCCAGCGTTGCTAATTGACACACCTGAACCCAGCGTTGCTAATTGACACACCTGAACCCAGCGTTGTTAATTGACACACCTGAACCCAGCATTGCTAATTGACACACCTCAACCCAGCTAAAATCAGCGATCTCATTCGCCAGTTGCCGACTCCACTCCCCTATAAATACGCCAGATTACCTGCTGAACCAGAACGGACAGGATGCAGACCTTACAGATTGGAAGGATGGTTCCCTCGCCGCGCACGGCTACTCCTCAGCTGTTGTTTCCCAGGACAGTTGCTTTCTTGCCTCCCCGCAGATCGGACCGGATCGGATCCCTCATGCTCCTTGCCGCACTCTATCGACAGTCCGGCTGGAGCACGCCCTTTCCCTACTCTAGTCCGTTACATAACCACTGCTGAGGGGATAGTGGAATAGTGGAAGTACCTGGGGCACACGGATGGGGTTTGACCCTCAAAAGGCCTGGAATTAAAAGGTTTTATCTGTTTTTTTTTTAGAAATTTGCTAATCGAAAAAATAACGTTATTAGCATTTTAAAGAACATATACTGTTGGCTGAATAAATAGTTTGGTAGAAAAGTGCACATATTTTATTCCAATGCAATAGAATGAACAAATGGTTTGTCTTCAGATCATGGTTGTATAAAGAGAGCTGCAGAGGGCACCGCCAACAGTTATTACAGAATGCTGAGGGCCAAAATAAACTTGAGATTTTAGACTGCAGATTTTCATTACTGATTACGTTAATACAGATGCCTTTGATTACTTGTCGACTCAGATATTTTTTAAATGTGTAACAATGGATGTATTAGAGGCTAAATACATATGGGTTCCAGAGTCAGACTGTTGTGCTACGTCGCTGCATGTAATCAATTGTAAAAAATTAAAATTAAAATACATTTTCATTGGTTCATTCTTGTTTTGTTTTGGCTAAGACACAAACTGTTGACTCGGACATCAGAAAATCTTTATTATTAATATAGTACAGTAGATGCCATCACATTACACCAAACTACTGTAACATTTATTTATGTGAGTAAACATTACAAATGTTTTAATATACAATATTAGATAGTTTAAATTAATGGGGATGAGAAATATGTGACAACAGACAAACCGTTGAATTAAATAAGTTAGTTATAAAATAACATTTATATTTGTAGATCTAATGCAAAAATGTGTTTTTATTTTGAGGATTATGCCTTGTGACAAATAGTTTTCCAGATGATAGTGGGATAAAAACTAGTGTTCCCTTGTGTGCATGTATGTGTGTTGCAGCTGACGTTGTGGTTGTTGGGGCAGCAGTTATTTTAGTTGTGGCAGTATTACACAAACTGGTCCCACAACAGGGTAGACCACTGTTGATTGTAGTCTACCCAGGCGGGCAGCAGCTGCGCACAGGTTTGCAGATGCACGGCCAAAAACCGGAGAAGTTTTGGATCCACTTGTCACTGTAAACAAAAATCCCTTTTATATGCAACTTCTATTGCTGTCAGTTAGCTAATCTCAGGAAGAAGTATTCCGATCCTTTGCCTGATTACAATAAGCCATACCACAATGTAAAACTATACTTAAAGTACTTTCCCTCTCAGAGTTCTTTTGTTGTACTTCATAGTATTGGATTATAATGTGTAACTGGTTAAAGTGAAGCTAATTTTAACATCTTTACCTATCTTAGAGTGTCACAAAATGAAAATAAAGTGTCAGACGGCAGGATCAAAGTATTCTTTACTTATTCATCTTATATTTTACCATTTTAAATCAGCTACTTATCCATCTGTACTTACAATGTAGAAATTCTGTGTTGCAGCACTTAGCAGATGCAATTAATAATATAATAATGTAATTGCACTCAGCACACCCAAGTTTGCTGAAAATATCTTGGAGCCTGTGGCTGGACACAGGGAGGACGATGCACACGCCTTGGATATTTGCAGATGTTTGTTAATGTCGACGGAGAGTACGCATAACTTCACAGTACATGTATTCCAATGGAAGTACTAGATGACATAAAGAAATGACTACCTTTAATGGAAGCTGTCACACACATCGTCTCTGAGGAGCATGTTAGTGGCGCTGTGAGTAAACACAGCTGATCTATGTATGTTCGACACTGAAGTGCTCCAACTGCAATGTGGAGGAAAACATTCAATGAATGATGGTCACAGATTTTAAATGTAAAATCAAATGTCTGAAGTGTATTGATGGTCTGTAAACTCTGGGAACTCTTCTTCTTATTGTGTAAAAGGGATTTAAATGACATGATGTTGTAAGTGTCTAATATGCACTACTAAACTCTTTACTTCTGCACATATATACTTGCACAGCCAAGTCTTGTCATGTATGTTACCTACTTATTGTATTGTATACAATGTATATACTGTATATTTTGAATGTTATTTACTTAATGACTTCACTTCTTTTTTGTATGTATTTTTTATTCTAAATTATCTTTATCTGTCCACCTCTGTATTCTGCTTCTTTGTACTGCTTTAATGTAACATGTGAATGTACCTTCTGGGGATCAATTAAGTCTAATCTTATCTATATTTTATCTCTATCATTTTCAAGGATGTGAAATGTGTCTTGGCTAATTAAACTAAATGATCTGGTTATAAAAAGTAACATCTTAAAAGTTTTAAATTGGGCTCTGTCCCTGCAGAAACGATATTACAAGAATAAGTGGAGTTACCTGTGCCGGAGATTGCCTAGATGAGAGTCAGAAAAAGGATCAGCTTCATCATGATGAACAGGTAAGTACTGTAGATTAGTTTTTAATAATGACAAAAGTTTATAAATATAAAATGATATAACACAATACAAGAGAAGTTATAATTGTTGATTGTATACGTTGCAACAGGCTGAAGAAATCTTTCATACATCACCCTATCCTGTTGCTAAACCGAAATGTGTGTGCTGCTAAATGAGACCTGAATCCAGAGGATATAATGTTAGGGCTTGACATTAAGCTTTTACAGACACTTTTGAAGCCTCGGGCAAGTAGCTGAGATGTTTTACTTGCCCGATAGCCAAACTTACTTCTCTGAAACGGAGAATGTAGTAAAACTACATTTTAAAAGATTACATTACAACACATCATAACATTATAATTTACCTTAAGCAAATGCTTATTTTTACTGAATAGACGATGAACGCATCTTAATGTAAGTCAATAGCACCTCCGGTAACGTTAGGTGTTAGCTCAGTTAATTGGACAAGCAGGACTCTGCTGTCGTCAAGGAAAAAACATTAAATTAGCTGAATAAAATGGTTCAACATTTAAAAACTGATAAAGATCAGATTTATTATTTTCACTTGCCAGAGGCAATGAGGCATTCTATTAGCCTCTACACAGAGTTTACTTGCCCCGGCCAAGCAGGTGAGCGTTAATGTTGAGCTCTGAGTGTGATAAGTTTAATTGGCATAACTGTTTGATTGTGCTTTTGTATGCCTTCGAAAGTGTCACATGTGTAAATGTATGTTCAACCTGTGTGTAAATATCTTGAACAAAACTGTCCAAGGATGCAAAATGAATATCAACGTTGTACCGTATTGATAAAAAGGTCAAATGTCATATATCTGAATAAAACAAGAGTATAATGTTTTATAAACTTTTGTCATTATTAAAAACTAATCTACAGTACTTACCTGTTCATCATCATGAAGCTGATCCTTTCTCTGACTCTCATCTGGGCAATCTCCAGCACAGGTAACTCCTCGTATTCTTGTAATACAGTTTCTGCAGGGACAGAGCCTAATTTAAAACTTTCAAGACGTTTTTCAATTTACCAGAGCTGATTTAAATAAAAAGATTTTAAATCTTACTTTTAATATAACCAGATAATTTAGTTTAATTAGTCAAGACACATTTCACATCATTGAAAATTATAGATGAGATAAGATACAGATAAGATTAGACTTGATTCATCCCCAGAAGGTACATTCATATGTTACATTACAGCAGTACAAAAGGCAGACTGAAGCAGTACAAAACTGATCATTTAGAAAAATTAATGAAATAAGAAATTTAAGTAAATGACATTCAAAATATATTTAAACATTACATACATGACAATACTTGCCTGTGCAAGTATAATATAATTATATAATATAGTTTAATCCCTTTTACACAATAAGAAGAAGAGTTCCCAGAGTTTACAGACCATCAATACACTTCAGACATTTGATTTTACATTTAAAATCTGTGACCATCATTCATTGAATGTTTTCCTCCACATTGCAGTTGGAGCACTTCAGTGTCGAACATACATAGATCAGCTGTGTTTACTCACAGCGCCACTAAAATGCTCCTCAGAGACGATGTGTGTGACAGCTTCCATTAAAGGTAGTCATTTCTTTATGTCATCTAGTACTTCCATTGGAATACATGTACTGTGAAGTTATGCGTACTCTCCGTCGACATTAACAAACATCTGCAAATCTCCAAGGCGTGTGCATCGTCCTCCCTGTGTCCAACCACAAGCTCCAAGATATTTTCAGCAAACTTGGGTGTGCTGAGTGCAATTACATTATGATATTATTAATTGCATCTGCTAAGTGCTGCAACACAGAATTTCTACATTGTAAGTACAGATGTATACGTAGCTTATTAGAGATACAGAAAGATAAGATAGATAGGACAAGAACACTGGCATTATGCTGTGTTTTATTTTCTATTTGTGACGCTCTAAGATTCTCTCTTCCTCAAACAAATTTCCTTTTCTGTTTCAGTCCTTGATCTCAGTCAGTCCCTTGACTGAGCCAGATAACAGTCTCCAGTGTTTCACTTGTGACCCCAATACCACTAACATGCTCCTCAGTAATGCAGGGATACTTACTGTAATGCATGGATACTCACTGTACTAAACACAGTATTGCATGATTCTCACTGTACTACACACAGTATTGCAGATATACTCACTGTACTACATACAGTATTGCAGAGATACTCACTGTACTACATACAGTATTGCAGAGATACTCACTGTACTACACACAGTATTGCAGAGATACTCACTGTACTACACACAGTATTGCAGAGATACTCACTGTACTACACACAGTATTGCAGATAAACTCACTGTACTACACACAGTATTGCAGATATACTCACTGTACTACACACAGTATTGCAGATATACTCACTGTACTACATACAGTATTGCAGATACACTCACTGTACTACATACAGTATTGCAGATATACTCACTGTACTACACACAGTATTGCAGAGATACTCACTGTACTACACACAGTATTGCAGATATACTCACTGTACTACATACAGTATTGCATGATTCTCACTGAACTACACACAGTATTGCAGATATACAGGACTGTCTCAGAAAATTTGAATATTGTGATAAAGTTCTTTATTTTCTGTAATGCAATTAAAAAAACAAAAATGTCATACATTCTGGATTCATTTCAAATCAACTGAAATATTGCAAGCCTTTTATTATTTTAATATTGCTGATTATGGCATACAGCTTAAGAAAACTAAAATATCCTATCTCTAAATATTAGAATATCATGAAAAAGTATACTAGTAGGGTGTTCAACGAATCACTTGAATCGTCTAATTAACTCGAAACACCTGCAAGGGTTTCCTGAGCCTTGAAAAACACTCAGCTTGGTTCAGTAAACTAAATCACAAGTATGGGGAAGACTGCTGATCTGACTGCTGTCCAGAGGACCATCATTGACACCCTCCATCAGGAGGGTAAGACACAAAAAGAAATGTCTCAAAGAGCAAGCTGTTCACAGAGTGCAGTTTCAAAGCACATCCACAAAACGTCTGTTGGAAGGGGGAAATGTGGCAGGAAACGCTGCACAACCAAGAGAGATGACCGCAGCCTTAACAGCATTGTGAAGAAGAGTCGCTTCCAGAATTTGGGGGAGCTTCAAAGACAGTGGACTGAAGCTGGAGTCCAGGTATCAAAAGCCACTGTTCACAGACGTGTCCGGGAAATGGGTTACAATAGCCGTATTCCCATGGTCAAGCCACTTCTGAACTCAAGACAACGGAAGAAGCGGCTGACTTGGGCTATGGAAAAGAAGCACTGGACAGTTGCAGAGTGGTCCAAAGTCCTCTTTTCAGACGAAAGCAAGTTTTGTATTTCATTTGGAAGTCAAGGCGCCAGAGTCTGGAGAAAGGCTGGAGAGGAGCAAAATCCAAGTTGCTTGAAATCCAGTGTGAAGTTCCCACAGTCAGCGATGGTTTGGGGAGCCATGTCAGCTGCTGGTGTTGGTCCACTGTGTTTCATCAAGCCCAGAGTAAATGCAGCTGTGTACCAAGAGATTTTAGAGCACTACATGCTTCCGTCTGCTGAAAAGCTCTATGGAGATGAGGAATTCATTTTCCAGCATGATCTGGCACCTGCCCACAGTGCCAAAACCACCAGTAACTGGTGTACTGACCATGGCATTACTGTCCTCGATTGGCCTGCCAATTCCCCTGACCTGAACCCCATAGAGAATATGTGGGGTATTGTGAAGAAGAAGCTGAAAGACACCAGACCCAACAATGCTAATGAGCTAAAGGCCGCTATTGAAGCATCCTGGGCATCCATAACACCTCAGCAATGCCACAGGCTGATTGCCTCCATGCCACGCCGCATTGATGCAGTAATCCGTGCAAAAGGATTCCCAACCAAGTACTGAGTGCATTAATGGACATTTTCAAATGTTTGATTTTGTTTTGCTGTTATAAATCTTTTTTTTTACTTGGTCTGAGGAACTATTCTAATTTTTTGAGATAGGATTTTTGAGTTTTCTTAAGCTGTAAGCCATAATCAGCAATATTAAAATAATAAAAGGCTTGCAATATTTCAGTTGATTTGTAATGAATCCAGAATGCATGACATTTTTGTTTTTTTAATTGCATTACAGAAAATAAAGAACTTTATCACAATATTCTAATTTTCTGAGACAGTCCTGTACTCAGTATGGATACCCATATATTACACACAGTATATTATATATATATAAGTATATAAGGATATATACTTATCCACAGTATATACGGATATTAGTTGTACTGCATGGGTACTCACAGTATTGCAGATGTATACATCTTAATGTGTGTGTACAAACAAATGAAGAACTTTTGTGAGATTGATCATTGTTTCAGTACAAAAACAAAAGTTCAGTCACATTTCTTCTAAATTACATTTAAAATGTATTTACTGGGAGCCACAGTTCATTGTATAAGCAGCACGTGTGCCTGAGTTATAGCAGCCACAGGACAGTGAGAGGCTGGCGGACAAATAACCAGCGAAGAAATGACACCTGGATGTTCATTGGGCACTGAAATATCACTTTTGGCAGTAGCTATGGTCTTTCTATGGCTGCACAGCTATTCTGGCTCTGACTTGTTACTTTGACTATAGTTTACAGCATCTACAATAGTAACATCAGCCAGTAAAAGTGATGTTTCTATAAACTATAACATATCTTACATACACCAAATATTGACACTTGTGAGTTACTGACATTCAGATTTATGTAATTATTATGTTATGATTAGGAGCCAATATTGTGAAATTGTGAGTTATATATGTACCATCTGTATATTGTTGTAGTGGAATAGTGCCGTTGGTGTCACGGAGCGGGTTTGGACCCAAATGGAGCACACAGGAAACCAAGAACAGTTGATAATGACGTTTAGAGCTCGGCAGGTACAGGGCAGGACAGAAAACAAGTATGTATAGGAGCCGGTGTTATTCTCTTTATTCTAAAAGAATATAGTTGGGAACATGCTTGCCTACTATTCGAATATGAGATGACTCTGACTCTTTCAAACTTAATCCTTCTACGAAAAGAAAAAATATATATATATTTATTAAATATATAATAAATACCATTTTATTCAGGTCAATATGGTAATAAGTAAAGACCTCACCCATTGCTGAGCTTCACTAAATTACAACAGTTGTTTACCAGCTCAGTTTGTCACTTGGAATAAGATACGCGGATGCTTTAGTGACAAATCTGCCAAATGTACATGTGTCACTTTTAAAGGTCCTTCACATTTCAACACTTCACGGAAATGCGGAACTCCCCGTCTGTCAGCACTAATTTGACTGATGACTGTCGGTGTTCTAACAAAGGAGACGTTTGTACCCTTTTTTCTCTGTCACCAAACAGCCAGACTGTTTCAAAACCCAGCATCCAATCCAGGAAAATAAAGATAATTGGACCAATTTACAGCAATTGATGACATTTCTAAACTGAGAGCAAAACAATTAATGCCACTTTAGTTACATGTTCACAAATTTGAGTTTACCGTACCTATAAAGACTCACAAAAGATGATGACGAGGAGAGCATGAGCTCAATGCAAATTTTAAAATAACATTTGTTTTTTGATTTGAAAGTCAAATTATTGTATACAGTTCCTGTTTTTTCTCCTGTGCACAATATGATATCTTCCTCTTTTTAAGTATAAGTGAACACATATACCTGTAAGGTGTCAAACCAGTATGTGCATGTTCCCTCATCATGATGAAGCTGATTCTGTCTCTCACCCTCATCTGGATGCTCTCCAGCACAGGTAACTCTACTCACTCCTACATCAGGGTTTATGCAGCTATAATCTCATATAAAACTTTTAAGAAACTAAATACTACCTGGAATGTAATTAAAAATGTAATCATAGTGGTTTAGGTTAAACTTTTATTTTGAATAAACATGAGCCTCACTTTACTGATCACAAAAATACTTGTAATCCAGCAAACATGTAATTTCACAAAGTGATTAAGGATGTAGGCAAAGAAAACTTTTAGATGCAGAGCTGTGGGTGAGGTGGAGGGGCAAGGAGACGGTAGACGTAGACTTACAGTAAATGCTGCAGCCCTATAAATAGCCTTTAGTTACCAATAAATAAATTCAGGTGGTATTTCATTGTGGTACAATTATAAATCTGTGGTTTTATGGTCATATCATTTATGCTCATTGTTCATCTTACATTCATTATTTAACTGATAAATATTTCCTTGGTGCAGGTGGAGTTCTTCAGTGTACCAACCCCACCTGTAAATCAAATGAACATTGTGCAGCAGTTGCCACACAAGGTAAGTGTAAAAATAAATCTGTCGTTTCCAATTTTCTTTTTTAACAATATTTCTGAATTACGGTGTTTACTTTGTGTATTTCTTTTATTTTTTAACATTTACAAATTGCATTTGATTTCACAGCCACCTCAGAAATTAAAAAATTCAAGTCATGTGTGGCGTCCTCCATCTGCAATCAGACATTTTCCTACAACTTTGGTGGCTCTGATAACCTCACTGCATCTGTTCAATGCTGCAACACAACTAACTGCAACAGTGAAAATGTGTCTTGTAAGTAAGAAGAAGAAGTGTTAATATTCAAGAAAGGAAGTCACCTTTATGGAACAGACTACCGTCAAATGTCAGACTACTACGATGAGAAAATAGGAAATGTTGTTATCACAACAGTTGTTTTTGCGTGTCTCCGGTTTTGTTTCAGACCCTGGTGTTCAAAAATCAAACAGCCTGAAGTGTTTCACCTGTTATGATAATGAAAGTACGGTCTGTAAGGAGACATTATTGTGTGTGGGAAACCAGAACCGCTGCCTTGACTGGACTGGTGAGTCCTCATACTGCTTATTGATCAAAGATAGTCTCTCAGCATGTGTTACTGCTGCCTTCAACTATTCCCTTCATGTCCAGTTTCCGAAATCTGTATAACAATGATTCTGTCATCCATAGTTACAGTTGGGAAAATCGTCAAGAAAGTCTTTGTCTGTGCCTCGAAAAACCTGTCTGAAGCTGCTTCTATGCCGTCTTTGCCGGTTGCCCAAAATAACTTCTCCAATGGACCAACATGTAGTGGAACCTACTGTAATTCAGCCTGGACCGTCAAACTGAATGTTTTTCCTTTTTTGCTTGGACTCATTGTGCTTGTTGCATGTTAAAAAAAAGAGCAAGGCCTAATATAGCTGGAAGGTAAACTGAAAAAAACATCGGATTAGAACATTAGGAGTTACCTATTATAATATTTTTTTGTTTGTGATATGTTTATTATAATTCAAAATTTGAATCTTAACAAAATGGCATTAACATGTGTCATATTATCCCGTCTTAGTCTGTGACAGCAGTCACACCAAGGACGCATCCTGACCAATACATAAGGTATACTTCCGTGTTTGTACACAGATTGAACAACACCAATCAATACATGCAGGGTTGTGATATACAGAACATGACAATAACAAGTAGTACAAATAATTATACAAAAAATAATCTTGCTTTGTATTTGCAAGCAATTGCCTTTCTACACATCCATCAAACTAGAGCTTTCACGATATCAAATTTTCACTACACGATTATTGTGCCCAAAATAATGATGTTATCACGATCATACCATTATCGGGATATCTATAGAACATTTTAAAAACAAATAATAATTTAATTATAATCATTCAAATTCTTTCTTTAACTTAGTTAGTATTGTTCATTTTGTCTCCATTTATTGCACATCTTATTCTTTAAATATCACGGTTATCTTCAACACCGGTATATCGCGACACCCCTACATCAAACGTTAACATTTGTTTATTGTCGCTTTTGTGTCACATGATGAATGTAAGTCGAATTTGTGGTGGAGGTGGTCTAGTGGTCCAATGGTTTGGCTTCCAAATACAACACTGAAGGTTGTGAGTTCTATACCAGGGCTGTGTTGTGGCTTATGTTAAATGCACACTATGAATCAAATATTTATTTTCTTGTCATATTTGTGCAGTGAGCTTTGAAATATATATGAATAACTCCTGTAATACGTACTCACCATAATAAAGCTTCTGGAGTGTTATGTTGAAATGGTTCCTGGTTTATCTGTTTGCTTAGAGTTATTAAACGAAAAATAATTCATACATTTCGAAAATCATGTTCGACTGGATATGTAAATAGAATATTACAATCCGGGTCGTTTTGGAATGACGACCAATGATTTCACCACATTTCAGATATGCTTATGTTATCCCATTGTTTAATTGTTTAAGGTCATTCTAACACATTTAGCACAATTAACTCACCACTGGGAAGCTATACTTGATTTCACATATTATAGGTGGGAGGATGATAATACAATATAATTAATATAAAATATAAAACAAATCTTCCTTTCATTTTTGATGTATAAATTACTTGATGTGATCTTTGATATTGCATGACCCAGTGTGGAGAAAGTCTGGAGGATGGACATTTGGAGTCAGCTGAAGGTTGGAACAATGTTATTTTTATACAAACAAGGAAGTCTGACTCATTTCCTTCTCTCTAGGTAGCCATGGGTTTCAGCTCATTTGGCAGCAGTATGGAAATCAACAGGTTCAATCAATGGAAAGTCTTTGATGGGAAATGTCAAACTCAAACATTTGAATATATCAACATCAAACTTGACGCTGACAGGTCTGGACTCAAAACCTAAAGGGAAGGAGGAAGTTGAAACGAGCCACAGTAAAATGAGCTTCCACGAACTTCGATTGTGTTGAGTGCATACTCAATGTATCATGAGCGTTTTTCCAAACTGACTTGGGATTTTACTTAAGATGAAAATATTTATGTTAACATCTCAGATGTGACCTGACCAAAGGGCATCATGTCTCAGTACTGCAGTACCGAATGGTTTTCTAGATTCATTCGACAACCTCGTTTCCTCATAGCGACAGGAAGCTGTTCAAGACCGAATAAACCCTCTGTACACGGCCTGCCTAGTACCAAACAGCAGCAGCAGTTAATCTAAAGTTATGTTTTGTCCACCTGACAAATGTGGAACCAATATTAACTCTTCTTTTGGCTCTCTTGCACCTCCTGTATATTCTGTCCTGGGAATGTCTTCAGGAGGAGCAGGAGGACATGATGCCTGTGGTATCTTGCCTGGACTGTTACCACCACGACCAGAAGCCACATTTAGATATGAAGGTAAATATGTACATATTTGTAATCGGGGAAAAATTTAAACCTGCCTTATTTCGGATTTGTATTGATTTGGCCAGATTTATTTGAATTTACGAAATTGAATTGTGGACACACAACTTAATAAAGTATTTTTAATGTGTTCTACTTGTTAAATTATGCAGTTTAAACATGTACAGATCAAGTATATCAAACTTGATTCAATGATTCAAGACAAACACATCTTGATCAAGTTAGTCTTATACAATTCAGCTGTGTTGTCTGAGGTTATTCAATCATGTAAAATTAAATGTATGGACTTATTTTCTTATAACTGTTTTCAATTGTATTGGATTTACATTATATAATTATGGACCATGGTTCCACACAATTTAATTCTCTTAAATGAATCTTTCATGTGCATGACACATGAAAGACAAGCTCTAAAGACAACATTAGCATATGATGATCAATTATTATCAAACATGTGATTTCCATTACCTTCCATTAATAACACGTCCCGTACATCTACATTTAAAAATGTATTAAAGAAATAAAATATTAGTGACCTATATCCAAATGTATTGTAGACATCAGTTCCATGTTTAAGTGTTTCTGATTAAAGTAATTTGTATTTGTCTTTCTAAAGTCTAAAATAACACTTACTACCACACATTTTTTAAAAGCAACTATGGCAATAAGCACAACAAACACATTTCTTGCACAAAAATAACTTGTTATTGGTGCATTGCACAACTTTGGCATTGGACTCCAAATTCCTCCAGAGCCTGAATTTGAAACATTGCAACAACAGAGCAGTTCAAACTAGTTTAGGATTTTTCCCCTCCATCGATGGAAATGAAAGGTGTGTGTGTGTGTGTGTGTGTGTGTGTGTGTGTGTGTGTATATATATATACTGTATATATAATACAAAATGAAAACTTTTGATTTTGTCTACCATTTCCCTACATTGTAGTCATGTTTGAAAGAAATCTATGGACAAGAGGAATGATCCAGACACCAACAACTCTTTCAACCTACATATGGCATTTTAGTTTTGTACTAACAGAGACTTAAAAAAACAAAACAAACAAATTTAAAGGCATTTGATTCATGTAATCTCAAATACAAAATAAGTTTACTTCTTTCCTTGTAAATTAATATTTGGATACTGACATCAGAATCTTAAGACAGTCTGAGACAGACAGACATAAAGAGAGAAAGAGCACAATGCGTGTGATGGCTCTGATGAATGGGATTGGAATTGTAAATAGTATATAATATTTTCCAAGCTAAAACATGTTTTAAAATGCTAGTTTCACTTTTGGGCTAAATGACCTCAGAGACATCTTGCAGCGGTCAAATAACATGTTAGAATGTGTGCACCACTTTAGTAAAGCATAATCTCCTTGAAGCTGCTGCATACAGTGATAGACGGGATGAAAAGTGATTCCTATTGAGGGATACTGATGAACTGGTTTATTGGCTATTATAATGTTTGTAGACTCCTCATGAGATTTGGCCTCCGATTTGATAAGAATAAAGAATCCTAATCTGTCACCATATAATATATATTTATTTCTGATAAAATAAATGTTTCGGTTTATAACACACACACACACACACACACACACACACACACACACACACACACACACACACACACACACACACACACACACACACACACACACACACTTCATTATATCTGCGCTCTATCTAGTAAATGCTAAACTCAAAGGGGAAATCAAGTCAAGCCTCAGTAAGAGGCTATTCTGTTAACTTTAATCCATTCACCAAAGGTTTTATTGAGTAATCAACTAAAGTTGACTCCTTAAACTTCAGTCACAGTTAAGTGAAAACATAGCAAAGTTATCTGAAATCAGACTCGTGCTGAATTTAATGTCTGGATGAAGTATTCAGATTATTGAAATCACCAGATGTTTTAGTCGTCCAAAATCTAAATGTGTGTGATTAGTGTGGATGCCAGTGTGCACAGTCCCTTATCAACTCCTCACACTTGTATCTCAACTCTGAATCCAGCTACAAGTTGCTTGTGTTTCTTGTTTTTTCTATTTTTGTAGATCTTCACACCAGCTCAGGAGAAACTCAGAGGATCTCCGCCAGCATTAGCATCAGAGCTGAAGCTAAAGAGAGGAAGAGCACAAAGAGAAAGTCTGAGGAGAGAGAGGGACCCGAAAAGAGCAGCAGAAAGACCCCCAGACCCCCTGAGGGCCCCAGCCACCAGACCTCCACTGCGGCCTCCTCCAGTGACAAAGCTGGCTCCTCCTCGTCATTCAGCACTGGCCCCCTCGACAGCAGAAGTAAGATGAGACAGAAATAATAATTTTATTTATAGAGCACTCCAAGTGCTTTCCAAGGAAATTAAAAACATAAGCAATAGAAAAGGGTAAATAATGAAACATATGCACATCTAGTGCCATTATTAGCCCTACATGGAGCAGACGTATGGAGCAAGCGGCAAACTCTGAGGTGCAGTGAAGCCTTTGTGGAAGTGCCAAAACCTGCAGTTCATCGAATGGCCACTTGAGGCTGGCTCCAAAAGCGAGCAGTTTCCATAGACACCAGCAGAAATAAACATGTTTACAGCTTGGTACAAAAAACGGTTTAGGTCTCTGTAGCTTATATCCCCCTTCATGACATCTGTAGGGGGGGTGTAATTTTTTTTAGAACTCACCTGTTTAAACTATTTAGGCTTTAAGTGTTGCATAATTAAGGCCGTGGATGCTTTGAGTGAACTAATAATATGACTTGCTGTTCAGTTAACAAAGAAAAAGTTTGTGCTCCAGTTTTTTCTGTAAGTGAAAGTATTTATATGTTAGTACTAAAGAGCAGGTATGTATGTAGCTGGCTAATTGACACACAGCTGTGGTAATGATGTTAATGAGGGAAATGAAGTCAAAACATAGAGAAGTGTTAAAATTATGAGTGACAATACTTTTGAACAAAAGTCTGTGTGAGGTTGAACAATAAAGGTTAACCACGTTAGATAATTAGTTTGGTAACGTTATGTAATGTACACTGTAAACTTTACATGCTAGACTAGGTAATGTTAAAAAAAATAAGACAAGGTAACGTTATGTTCAATAGTGGCCTACTGTGTGCAAGTAACGTCACAATAAGGCGTGTGTATTATTTCAGTTTGGTTCCAGAATTAATGTTAACCTAGAAATCGCAATATGCATTTGGTTGAGCTGGAGTTAGTTATTGAGGCTATACGGTAACGTCAACATTAAAATGAATACCTCCATTTCAGAAGGAATTGTGCAAAGTAGCGTAGCGTTTACTGACAGAGAAAATATTTGTTTCAATTGTTATTAGTTGTGTCATTACGTGTGACTTCAGGGAATTGTTTTACATTGTTGTCCTTTATAACTGAGTAACAGTTACAGAAAAAGCCCCTTAACTACACAGGAATTGACAATCCAACAAATAGAATATGAGGTCACTGATATTTTTATGACGTGATGAACATTGAAGTCATTTAAGTTGTATTGTGGTTTGCGTGTAAAGAAGTCTGTCACCTAACACATATTACTTTTACATATCTATTTGTTTGTGTAAAGCTTTCCTCTGGGTCAGGGGTGTCAAAGCATGCATGTGTTACGATGCGGTGAAATAAGGGAAGGACCCAAAAGCAGGACACAGACTTTGAGCAATAGGTGGGAGGTTTATTGAAGGGCTTTCCAGGGAAAGGGGATGGAGGACGGGGAAAGTCCGGCTCGTAGAGGCAGAGGGTGAAATGGGTAGCAGGTAGGCGGGTGGACAGGAAGCCAGGGATCATGTAGCACAAAAGAGCTATATGAGCAGATTCAAAAAACACACAAGATAGTACTTGAATACACAATTCAAGGAGCCAGAGACGCAAACTACCACTGTAGCTGAGTAGACAATCTAGCGACAAGTGGCGGAAGAACTGGGGTTGATATACTGCCGGGTTGATGAGTCAATGGATGACAGGAGTGAGGCTTAGAGCAGGTGAGTTGACTGAACTGCAATCAAGGGAGAGTGAGAGGGGAGCGCCACGCACACAACACAGACACACACAGAGAGAGAGAGAGAAACAAGCAGGAGACACAGGGGAAAGGGAAATCCTTGTATTTCATCCAAAATAACTTCTTAAGTTGTCCTTTAATGTTTACAGTCATTTATTATAGGAATACTATAACTCCATAATATATATATAGGCCTATTGGCAGAAAGTGCAAGTCAACAGACTGACTAACTTGGTGCATGACTTGTAATTGTTTTACGCAAAGTTTAAAAATATATATATAATCAGCTCTGATATTGTACATTAAATTAGATGGGAGGTGAACACAGCGTTGTCACTTTAGTCTGGTCTGAGTATATAGAAGAAATAAAAACTCTTCGGGTCAGGTTTAATTTATTTGCAAAAAGTCTCCTAGCAACAGCAGGAGCCTGTCATGTCTCGTCGAGTTTGTTAAAGTTTTCATGTTGTATTTTATTTCCTCGTCAGATTTAGCTTGTTAGTCAGGTTCATGTTCAGTATAGTTCATTTATTCTTTGTTGTTTAGTCACGTCTTGTCAGTCATTCGTCAAGTCAAAAACAGTTTGGTACATCTAGCCCTCCAAGCTTTTTGGGGTTTTGTAATGTTTTTGATTCATGTTTGTTTTTATTTTTCCAATACAATTGTGTTATTCAGTCTAGAGAGTTGAACCATGTGGGGCATGGGTAAACTGAAATCAGAGAGAAAAGGTAATTTATTTAGATACTAGATCTAAAGCTTTGGAGATGTACCAACACCTAGATATCTTATGCCTGTGAATGGAGGGATGTGTGATGAAAGGGCAGCAGGATTGCTGCTCTTTTGAGTTGTAACAGTGTTGATTTTGACCATTTGATTGAGTCATGACATTTTTGAAAGTCTGACTGGTTTTATAGTTTCTTGAAGTGAGACTTTAATAACTGCAGGGTTCTGTAAGTATTCACTTATTTTATGGTTAATCGTAGTGGATTGTAGACCTTTAAATGAGATTGTTCTGTCGGACTGCAGCAGCAAGTGGTTCAATGTAGATAGTGAAAATCCACATCTCGTCCCACTGACACCCATTCATTTTGACTGTTGCCCTTGTGCACTTGTACTGTGTCTTGCGCCAGTTGATAAATTCTCAGAGCTCAAACTTGTGAATAAAAAGGTCCAGTTAGCTAATGGATTATGTTAAATTGCCTGCATGTGTTATTGTATGCATGACTTTTGATAAAACCAGTTTGATCAATTACAAGCATCATTTATAAACCAATGTGTTTTTGACACTGATAAACCGGCCCTTCAGCCCTCATTTCAAAAAGAGAGCACCAGCAGAGTCAATTTGCCAACGCACCCCTTTGACACAACCGGTCACTTGTACATGTTAAAACACTGTACTTTGCAATTGTTAGTTAAAAAAAAAAAAAATCCCCAATGTAAATATAATTTTAGCATTGTTTAATAAAGCAAAAGATTTGTGAATCAATTTGTCCACCTCTAGTTTGAGTTTGTTTATTCAGTTATGAGCAATGTATATGACTTGGGGTTTCGCTGGCAGTGTTTTGGGGACACAAACAAAATCTTCCTAAGGACCTCCATAATCCTAGGGCCAGCCCTGACAGCAGTGGACATTATTTCCCATTCTCTGTTGCAGATTCTCAGGAAATGAGAAAGTCAGTGCCCTCACCAGTTGATGGAACATGAAGACATAGAAATAAGGAGCATTGCAGCTTTGTTGCTAAGCTTCAGTATTATAGGACAGAATGACAAAGAAACATTCAGGTCACACTGTTATACAGAATGATTGCTTAGCAGGGTGCATCAGTTTATCAATAAAAATATTTTAATGAATCAGTCAATACATATTCGAAGCACTGATGTCATCGAGGCCCGACATCCTAATGGAAGTGACATCACTGAAGAAGCGACCTCATGTTGGTATCCGTGAAGGGTCCGTGGAACAAACAAAAGATCTCTTAAGGCTACAGCTCACGTCGTTGACATAGTCGCGTCCTGTAAGTAGAGGTTAAAAAAAACAAATATTAAGACCATCTTGGTTTATCTAAAAATAAAACACAAGGACCAATGTATGTTACGTCCTGTCGCCGATTACAAGGTCAAAATGAATGCCTTGTTTGTTTAAAGTTTAATAAATTGACGTAAACAGAAGAAATCACAAGGACAAAATACACTTTATTTTCTCTACTTTAAAGAGCAGTTGTATGTGATTATCTGTGTACCGGTATATGTGTTGTGATAACAGCTGGCTGTGACGGTCAGTGAAAAACCCCTTTGAGACTGTATTGCTTCATCATTATTAATGCTTATTAATAATTGAATTAATATAAAAATGTGCATTAATTCCTCTCCGGGAACTATCACCTTACCGTGGTGGAGAGGTTTGTTTGTCCCTATGAACCTGAGAGCTGTGTTGTCTGGAGCCTAGGTGCTCCTGGTAGGGTCTCCCAAGGCAAATTGGTCTCAGGCGAGGGGCCAGACTAAGAATGGTTCAACACAACCGTATGAATCAGAGGGAAAGATAGGGAGAGACCCTGCCCGGAGGAAGCCCAGGGCCCCCGTCTGGAGCC
This sequence comes from Cottoperca gobio, assembly GCF_900634415.1. Taxonomy (NCBI): domain Eukaryota; kingdom Metazoa; phylum Chordata; class Actinopteri; order Perciformes; family Bovichtidae; genus Cottoperca; species Cottoperca gobio. Next base: position 7,876,034 of record NC_041358.1, on the reverse strand, counting down.
AGGCCCAGAAGGAGGGCCCGACAGCGAGCGCCTGGTGGCCGGGTTTGCCATCCCGAAGTAGCTACATGGTGCCTCCCATCCATCCATCCTGTCAGAAGAATCAGAATCAGAAATCCTTTATTAGTCCAGGCAGATCATGCAGACCTGCCAGAGGAAACAAAGGCAGTTTAGAAATGGATCAGTGCTACTTCTGTCCAAATCTGGTCCGTTATATATGTATATATGTGTATATATACGTGTGTATATATGTATATATACGTGTATATATTATATATATACGTGTATATATTGTATTTATACGTGTATATATTATATATATATATATATATACGTATGTATATACATATACATACATATATATAAAAAAATACAAAAGTTCCCCCGATGATGGCACTAAATACAATATTACAATTGTACTCTTGCAGTGTGGTCATCCTGTATGGATCCAAGCATTAAACTTCACAGTAAAAACTGGAGAGTTGACATTTCAGGGTTAAACATTTCCAAGTTGATTTCAACTCACGAAGTGTTACTTTAACATTTTCTGATTCAAATGTTTTTTATTGTTGGAGTTATTTCACAATGTTAATCATGTCAGAGTTAGACCAACTCTGCAGAGACGTGATTATGCTCCGCCCCTGTATGTCACTGCTTCGGTTGGAGACGAGATTACGACAAGTCTGCTCAATTTTCTCTCCTCATGCAGTTCACAGGGTAAGTACAATTAGGTTAAACTCACTGAAACAATTATAAATTGTTGCTATGAACTGCATTATTTTCTGTGAAACATCTACAGGGAATGTATGCCTTGCGAAGCCTTGTTTAGCAGGTCTGTGCTAGTGTGAAGTAAATAAACTCCTGATTGTATTGTGTCACATTTAATGATTATCACATGCACTCGTCCAGCCTCAATCAAAATGTATAATTGCACAACATGTATTTCTGCACAAATGTATAATGAGCACTATATTAGTTATGAATGTGAAGCACTGTAGGTTCTCTTCAAAGAGTTTCAGGTCTACCTCCATCTCGTCACAACAAGACGACCCACCAAGGGGCATAACCGCGCCAACATGGACCAATGAGAGACGACGACACCCTTCATGTAGAGAATATAGCAAAATGTTTATGTTTTTGTTTCTTTTTAGAAGTTAAAACTATCTACATGGTTTAATATCTACAGTATAATGAATATTGAAGGGATCAGACTACTTTTCACATTTTTCATGAAATACTATAACTTTTTTTATGACTTTCTAAAGACTTTTTTTGACATTGTTCTATATCATGCTAATATTAAAAAATATTTTTCATAATGGGAATATTTAATGACATTATATTCAATTTTTTTATGACAAATGATACTATGTCTACTGTAATATACTTTTTTGTGGTGTCATAACCCGGCTCTTAGGCCAAGACAAACATGGAAAGGGACACAATGGATTGTAAAAAAGGAAACAAGCAAACAAAAAGCTACAAATGTGAAGTGTGTCCGTCAGTAAAAGACAAAGGTTAAATGTACAGCTGCTGGCAGCGGTGAGTCCAGGTGAAAAGAGAGACCAGAGCAACTCGAGTGGCTTTTAGTCCCTGGGAGGCTCGGACCAGGTCTGTCGCAAATACGTTCCTGTGGTACCTTCAAGGAAAAAGGGAAAACTAACAGGCAAAAGCAAACTTGATATCAGAAGTTAGAGAGGTGCCTTCACAATGTAAAACTTATCAACATACTAAAAAGAAACATTTAAAACTTATCTATAAAGTAATAAAGAATAAAAAATGTAAAACTTATTGACATACTAAAAAGTGAAATACTTCAATCTTATCTATAAATTAATATGGAATTAAAAATCAAATGTTCAAATGAAAGGTGTGTTTGTGTGTGTGTGGTCCTGTCACAGCTACTGGCTGGTCCAGCAGTGGAGCTCTGCACCAGGCCTGTTTCCTGCAGGAGTCTCACATCTCCCGGCTGAATGGACAGTCAGACATCCAGGCCATGATGCTCTCGGACACTGTAAGAAAAGAAGAGGGTGAGAGACCACGAGGCTCCGGCAGGAGGGACAAGGCCGCGTCGTCGTCAGGCTGACTGTCCTCCATAGGCTCCTGGAGGGGTCCTGGCTGGATCACCTGTCTTACCTGAACCTTAGACAGACAGAGAGAGGGGGGTGGGGGTCAGACTGGTCCAGCTACATCCTTTGGACTGACGCAGTAGTGTGGGATAAATGTGCACGGTGACCACCGGCCAATGCTCATGTACACATTTAGAGGACTCACCTCCAGCTGGACATCCTCCTGCCTGGCCTGTGGTGGGGTAGAGGAAGAGGTGGAGGGCTGCGGGCTGGAGCTACGCTGTGACAGGACGGCAGCATCCCCACGGAGTCTTCTCTCAGGAGGCTCCTCAGGGCCTCTGGAGCAGCTGTCCTCCCTCTGCCTCTTCCTGCTGTCAGCAACCTGTTAGAGAGATGAACAACGGGAGTAAGTAAAGGAGCAGGTCAAACTACTTCACTTTTAATCCTTTCAGACTGAACATCACCTGTGTAACTAAATGGATCCTTGTATTTCAACCAAAATTACTTCTTAAGTTTTCCTTTAATGTTAACAGTCATTTATTATAGTAATACTATAACTCTATAATATATACTGACAGAAAGTGCAAGTTAACAGACTGACTAACTTGATGCATGACTTGTAATTGTTTTACGCAAAGTTTAAAAAATATATATAATCAGCTCTGATATTTTATTAGTGCCACCTGCTGGACAATCAAGGGCGAAGTTTCCCACAGTAATAACAGAAATCAGACTTGTAACACTCCAGCACACACTCCACACTTCTCATCATACAACCAATCCCACGAGTCTCTCAGCGAGCGGCGACACATCGAACTTACTCATCACTTAGTGTAAAGCGCGTACCGAGGCGCAACCAAAACGCAAGGCAGCACGATACTTCTTCATCCAGGCAGCGCGTGAAGGCCTGTAGGGGAACAAACAATCAGTGGGTCAGCGTCCTGCAGTACAAACAGCCAGAGGAACTGAAGACAGAAGTTACTGCAGCTTCCAGGAGAGGGACACCTCTGGCTGTCATGGCAACACTGGAGAGGAGGAAGTTAAACTGGCAGGATATTTGGGAATGCAGCTGAACATCCTGTGCAGACAGGCGTCGTGTCCTGAGAAATGCTTGGACCGCAGAGTGGCATACAGGAAGGTCCTTTAATGTCCTCACTTGATTCTTGATGATGACAGTGCCGACTTTCTATTACAATAACTATGCCGCACTACTAAACAGTTTAACTTTGACATTACAGCAGTTTAAAGCTGTGCCAACATATTACAAAAAGCATTTCTGTATCTGCTGCTCTTACATTTATTTTAAACTAATTCAATACTTTTTCATTTTAACACAATGCATGGCCTAAGTGTCCGCTGAAAATACAATGATGCTATAAATCAGTAAAATATAGATTTTTGTTCATGGCCTAAGCACTCACTTAAAAGATTACGATACAAATGTAAATGTGTAAGTCTAAATTAAGATGTAACAAACACAACAGGCAGAAATGATCAAACATTGTAACTTGCCATGTCATGGTTGAGCTAGTGTCACAAACATGACATGACAGTTGCAGTGTTTTACAAATATCAGTTATCAAAGCACTACACACTAAAGATGCAGTTCACAATAAGCACACACTCCTAACAGGTCTAACATGATATACACTTTTTACTTTGAGCATCACAGACAACACAAAGCAAGTGCCAGCTTACCTGGAGGGATGTCGGTGCTCTGTGGGCTCCTGCTGGGCTCTCTCCTCTGGTAGTTGTGGTCCAGGAGGTGAGACGGCACGTCAGACATCTGTAATGATGAACATACAGTTTGGGAATGTATTCTACTCAATTCAACATAACTATATTTAACTTAACATTGAACAACTGTGTTACACTAAGCTGCCAGTAGAAAATATCACTTAAAAATGGTCTTGTGCAATATACAATATTGTATTTTCTGAAAGAGATTTGACAAGTAAACACTGTGACAAACTGTTTGAGGAAAGAAGTAACGAAGACGAATCTCACGTTAGTTATTTACAGCAACGACTTTACTGTGATATTACATATTTAATACTTTCTTATATTTGACTTAAACAACTTATATTTGACTTAAACAACTTATATTTGACTTAAACTTATATTTTACTTAAACAACACTGAATGAAAGTCAGGTAGATGACTGTGGGGATTTGATGCCCCAATGCGTCACATATAACGGCCTGAAAAGTATTTAAAAGATATTAAACTTGTTATATTCTTACATTTTCCACGATAAATCGGTAGAATAGTTGTTCTGGGTTCAGATGAGATCCTTTTTCAGGTGTAACTGGCTCAGTTTTATAGAAATCGTCGAGTGAAAGTCTCTCGTCCAAAGTCTCAGAGTGAAATTATGATTTTGGAATGTTTTGAATATATATGGATTCCATAGCAACCAGCGTCAAACGTCAAACGTCAGATCCAACTGGCCTGATCAATATCAGTATTGATGTTGTATATTTACATTATTATGTAATTATTCCCTCCTGGTTCAGCAACACTATTATATTGTACAGACACAATGTATAGCCTACACTTGTTTTTGTATTGACATCCCCTTACTTCACTTTATTTAAACTTCGGTCAACAGATAGTCTCAGTCTCAATTTATAGAAGGAAGTAAGTAAAACTCTAAATAAATTAACACGTAAGAAAGTAGACCCCCTGGTTTGACTGATAGTTCACCTGCTGAGTGAACACATTAAGTTAATACGTTGTGCTACATGACTGTTAGCTAGCATACTTTATGTCACTAACGTTACCTGGACAAATTGGGTCAAAGGAGATCCAACTTCACGTGCAAGCAGGTGGTACTAAAGAGGATGAGAAAGGGAAAGAGCTAAGTTTGAGTTTGACTGCTGCCTGTCAGTTAACTACAGAGAAACGCGATTTTGTAGAAAACAAACACACACAATTATAAGCTAACCTAATGTTTAAATGTGTCAATGGGTCAGTTTTTTGAGAGTGTATTTATTTCATTTTGCCACTAGATGGAACTGTTCAGCCAAATGTGATTGACTAGTTCGGGTACCAAATGTTTTCTTAGTTATGTAGATGAAGGTGTTCATAGGTCTCACATTCTTTATTTACAATCACTAAATAAAGTGTTGTATATTGTTATACGTATAGGGCAGTGTGTGGTGAGTAGCCACACAATCCTAGGAAAGAAAAGCTGCAAATCACATCATAGTCCAGATGAAAATGTCCACTATACTGCAGTGTGGTTGTCCATGTTTGGACCAAGGAACAACATATTTCAGTAGACAAGTTGAAGTTGCTCTTCCTGTATTTAAGGATATATTTGTGTATCATCAGGACAAGAGGAGCAGGATTGGAAGAATAAAGGACAATAAGGAAACTCTGAGGGACTTCTGACTCTTCCTCTGGATCTGAGCCAGGGGCAAACAAAGGCATCAACGCAGAAATAAAATGTAAGCATAAAAAAAAACACACACAAAACAAATCTCCTAAATTCTGTAACTTTCTTTCATATTCTTGACTTGGATTAATAACTGTAAAGAAATAAGATTATTGGTTGCCTTCATGCCATGCTGATAGCAGGTTTGATTCTAGCTTTTCTTCAAACTACATGTACAGTAGCACTCAGAGAAGCCATGTGTGCTTTTCACATGAGACGTCAACAGAAGATTCACCAAACTGTCCCTGCAAGTCTCTACAGCTAAACACAAAGAAAAAAAATGTATATTTTCCCATTACATTTCACATAAAACTTAAAGATGTTTTCCACGAAATATGAGTATTTAAAAAGTAAATGTCAAACAGACACACACACACACACACACACACACACACACACACACACACACACACACACACACACATACACACACAATACTTGTGTCTCTGCCACACTCAGATACACACACATCCGCACACACACACTCCAATATGGTTGAACACACACACACAAACCACTAGGTTGGAGCAGGGACCCCCTACTGTATATATTGTATAGAAGAGGCTTGAAGAGAGGGGGGGTGCTGTTTAGTCTGGATGAGGTACGTGCGACTATGTGTGTACGTGCGGTATGTGTGTGTCAGAAGCGAGGTCCCACCCTTCTCGAAACACAGCGGAGGAGGGAATGTGAATGTAAAAATTGCTGCGGACCCCCTGTTGAAGACCTATGCACTAGGTATTGTATTCGCACTATGTGGTTACTGTGCCTGTATTATCCTCCTGTCCATAGTCTGCAGCCTGCTCTTATTGCTCTTGTTGATCCCAGTCTTGGGAATGGTTCTGGGCTTGGGACGCACTTGGAACAGAAACGTCACTTAAAACTTGTCTGTTCTTCATACCAAAGTTATGTTTCATGCGTACTTAAGCAGTTTTGAATCAGAGGAGAACACAGTATGCCGTATCAACAGTTACAGGACCAGGACAAAGAGTTGCAGTCTTACACACTTCTCTGTGCTTCTTTCCGGGCAGTCACCCACTCAAATCCCCATAGTGACTGCGTCTGCCCCACGACCACTGAAACTAATCAAGTCTATGGTTAACAGAAGAGGAGTTATACATGAAAACCTAATTAAAATAAACACCACCGCTGCAAAAGTGCAACTAAATCAAAAAATTAAATGTGGGCTCTTAAACATCAGATCTTTATCAACGAAAGCTGGATTGGTAAATGATTTAATATCAGATAATAAGATTGATTTATTTCGTCTCACTGAAATCTGGCTGAGACATGAAGAATATGTCAGTCTAAATGAATCTACTCCACCTGGTCATATTAATACTCACATTCCTCGAGGTACTGGCCGAGGAGGTGGAGTTGCGGCCATATTTGACTCAAACCTCTTGATCAATCCTAAGCCTAAACTAAACTATAACTCTTTTGAAAGCCTTGTTCTTACGCTCTCAAACCCAACATGGAAAACAATAAAGCCAGTTTTATTTGTTACTGTGTACCGCCCACCTGGTCCGTATTCTGAATTTCTATCTGAATTCTCAGAATTTTTATCAAATTTAGTCCTTAAAACAGATAAAGTAATTATTGTAGGTGACTTTAATATTCATGTGGATGTTGATAGTGACAGCCTTAATAATGCATTTATCTCAATATTAGATTCAATTGGGTTCAGTCAGAATGTACATGAACCAACTCACTGTTTAAACCACACTCTGGACCTTGTTCTGGGATATGGTGTTGAAATTGAAAGTTTATCAGTGTGTCCACATAATCCTCTTTTATCAGACCATTTTTTAATAACTTTTGAAGTCCTGTTACTGGACTACAAGCCAGTAGGCAAAATATCCTACGCTCGATGTTTATCTGAAAGTGCTGTGACTAAATTTAAGGAAGTGATTCCATCAGCACTTAATTCAATACCAGGACTCAATATCAATATAACAGAGGACTCCAATGCTAACTTTAGTCCCTCCCAAATTAATCATCTTGTTGATAGCGCTGCAGCCTCACTGCGAATAACACTCGACTCTGTCGCTCCTCTAAAGAAGAAGATCATAAAACAGAAAAAGAAAGCTCCATGGCTTAATTTACAAATCCGCAAACTAAAACAAAAGTCGAGAAATCTTGAAAGTAAATGGCGTTCCACTAAATTGGAAGAATCTCGTTTAGTCTGATTAGATCATCTTAAAACGTATAAGAAGGCTCTCCGTAATGCCAGAGCAGCTTATTACTCTTCCTTAATAGAAGAAAATAAGAACAACCCCAGGTTTCTTTTCAGCACTGTAGCCAGGCTGACAGAGAGCCACAGCTCTACAGAGCCTTCTGTTCCTATATCTCTCAGTAGTGACGACTTCATGAGTTTCTTTAACCATAAAATTATAATTATTAGAGACAAAATTAATCTCCTCCTGACCTCAATTGGTAATGACTTAACTTCAACTGTTGGAATTTTAAAAACATCTGTAACTCCTGAAATATATCTAGACTGTTTTACTCCAATCAACCTTAACCAACTAACTTCAACAATCTCATCGTCTAAACCATCAACCTGTCTTTTGGACCCGATTCCAACTAAACTGTTTAAAGAAGTTTTACCCTTAATTAACACCTTGTTATTAAATATGATCAACCTGTCTCTATTATCTGGCTACGTACCAAAATCCTTTAAAGTAGCTGTAATAAAACCACTTCTTAAAAAGCCTAGTCTTGATCCAGAGGTTTTAGCCAACTATAGGCCGATATCTAACCTTCCCTTTCTCGCTAAAATCCTTGAGAAAGCAGTCGCAAAACAGTTGTGTGACTTTTTACATAATAATAGTTTATTTGAGGTTTTTCAATCTGGATTTAGAGTTCATCATAGCACAGAGACGGCACTGGTGAAAGTTACCAATGACCTTCTTTTGGCATCAGACAAAGGACTTGTCTCTGTTCTTGTCTTGTTAGACCTCAGTGCTGCTTTCGACACTGTTGATCATGACATTCTACTACAGAGACTGGAACATTGTGTTGGCATAAAAGGAACCGCACTAAGCTGGTTCAAGTCCTATTTATCTGAACGATCTCAATTTGTACTGTGTTAACGATAAATCCTCCATGACAGCCAAAGTCAGTCTTGGAGTTCCGCAGGGTTCTGTACTTGGACCGATTCTATTCACCTTATATATGCTTCCTTTGGGCAATATTATAAGGAACCACTCTATAAACTTTCATTGTTATGCAGATGATACCCAATTATATCTATCAATTAAACCAGACGAAACCAATCAATTGGCTAAACTTCAAGCATGCCTTAAGGACATAAAAACTTGGATGTCTAGCAACTTTTTGATGTTAAACACAGACAAAACTGAAGTTATTATACTTGGCCCTAAACGCCTCCGAAACGCATTTTCTAATGACATAGAAGTTCTGGATGGCATTAACTTGGCCTCCAGCACCACTGTAAGGAATCTTGGCGTCATCTTTGATCAAGATCTGTCGTTTAACTCCCACATAAAACAAATCTCAAGGACTGCCTTCTTTCATCTACGTAACATTGCAAAAATAAGACACATCGTGTCTCAAAATGATGCAGAAAAACTAGTCCATGCATTTGTTACTTCAAGGCTGGATTACTGCAACTCATTGTTATCAGGTTGTCCCAAAAAGTCGCTTAAGACTCTTCAGTTGATCCAAAATGCAGCGGCACGTGTATTGACTAGAACAAGGAAACGGGATCATATTACTCCTGTATTAGCTGCTCTGCACTGGCTCCCGGTAAAATACAGAATAGAATTCAAAATCCTTCTCCTGACTTACAAATCAATTAAAGGTCAGGCTCCAGCATATCTTAAAGATCTCATAGTACCTTATAAACCAACTAGAGCATTACGCTCCCAGACTGGGTTACTTGTGGTTCCTAGAGTCTCTAAGAGTACAATGGGAGCCAGAGCCTTCAGCTATCAAGCTCCTCTCCAGTGGAACCAGCTTCCAGTTTGTGTTCGGGAGGCAGACACACTCTCCACATTTAAGAGTAGGCTAAAGACTTTCCTTTTTGATAAAGCTTATAGTTAGGGCTGGCTCAGGTTTGCCCTGGATCAGCCCCTAGTTATGCTGCTATAGGCTTAGACTGCCGGGGGACACCTCCCTGCTCTCTTCCTTCTCTCCCTCTCTCTTCTTCTCCCTCTCTATCTGTATGCATTTATGTAAATGTATGTTACTAACTCACCATCCGGGGTATCATCCCCGGAGTGTCTGCCTCTCATGTGGCAGGTTGCCACTGATAAAGTTTACGTCAGGATCATGAATCGTGACAGCGCCTGCTGACCTGGTCCTGCTGGACACCGGGAAGCCTTATTGACATTTTCCTGGATTCATCCAAACTTTCTATTTCTTTTTTTTCCAACACAACATAATTTCTGTCAAATGTTGTATTTGTACTATGTTGTTTATCCTGTACACACGACATCTATTGCACGTCTGTCCGTCCTGGGAGGGGGATCCCTCCTCAGTTGCTCTCCCTGAGGTTTCTTCCATTTTTTCCCCTTTAATTTTGGGGTTTCTTTTAGGAAGTTTTTCCTTGTGCGATGCGAGGGTCTAAGGACAGAGGATGTCGTAACCTGTACAGTCTGTAAAGCACACTGAGACAAATGTATAATTTGTGATATTGGGCTATACAAATAAATTTGATTTGATTTGATTTGATTTACAGATGCTCGTGAACATTTTTAGCTCAGGACATGTGTAGTTAGCCAGGAACTTGTGATACGGTGTGTTTTTGTTTCATTACAGTATTCCTTATCTCTTTGTACAATTACTTTGAGATGATAGCTTATGCCAATGTCTTGTCTGACAAATTTTATAAATACAGTGTAAAAGAAAAGATTGAGAAATAGGGCTGCATTTCTAACATGAAGGTGAAAGAGTTGCTGTTCCTTGAATATGCCATTGGAAGAGTTCAGTCCAAAGGTAGTGGTGATAATCTGAAAAGAGATAACATTTCAAAAGATGTAATATCAAAATATACTACATCCAAAAAACAAAACAGCCAGATTGTTTGAGTTATTTTATTTATATGTTTATAAATGATCTTTGTCAATATCTTACATTTTTTATATATTTATATTAAATAGGTGAACAAGCTGAAATGAAAAGGATTTTCTTTATAAGTGTTGAACCTGGTTTACATAATGAGTTCATAGCGTGTGCAACTTGACTGGTGAGATAAGCATGTGAAGACATTTCAATCTAGCATTTTTTTCTAGATGTCATCCCCTTGAAAGTGGCTGTAATCAGTATTATTTATATTGTATCAAATGAATGTGAAGACAAAGTTCAAAGGAGTCTGGTATCGTAGAACCTAGATCGAAGGTTATCAGTTAATTACTCATTTTGATTTACACCCGATGGTGTCACAAACAGTCAGTTGGAGAGTACTGTAAATATGTTCAAATTCAAGGGGCTTTATTGGCATGAAAGCTTCAAAAACAATGTTGCTAAAGCATCAAAATACAATCTGACCATTTTTTTTGGACAGTACACGATAACAGGGAATGGTTTATGTTTGGGGAAGGATAAATGGTTATAGTAACCATATTGAAATGAATCTCAAGTTAACAGTAATGTTATGGATCGTATGTGTGTGTGTGTGTGCGTGTGAATGCATGCATGTGTGTGTCTAGGTCTATTGTCAACACAAGCTCATGATTTTAACATTTTGTAATACAACATAAAATATGTCAGTAAATACCCCACTATTTCTTAAGATTTAAAGGCCCTGTCACACATATGAATGACAGAAACTTATGCCGGCGCATACGAAATATCGGCAATACGTTGATATAAATTAAGGGTAAGTTGTGATCGTTCGAAGGACGCAGACGATACGCCGAACATGGCAGACATACGGCCCTGTCACACAGTTCTGTATGGCAGAAACATGCCGGCGTATATGAAAAGTAGCTCAAAATGTGTCAGAGTCCAAATACGTCCAACTTTTCCACAGCGGTGTTGTAGCTGACTTATACATAACAAATACATAACAAATGATTATACGTATGTCAAACCTTTTGATAGCTTATCACTTACTTATTTAAAATGTATCAGAGCGTCTGGCCAACGGAGCTGGAAAAGTGCCATTTGGTTCACATCATGCTGATGCTGGAGAACGGCTAGAATGTACTCTTGTCGCGGCCTCTCAGCATCCTCCATGCTCTCTGATGATGGGTTGATGTATTCATCAAGACTTGCTGTGAAGAAGTGAGGATGAGCTACTCACAGGGACCCTATATACTATATTCAAACCCCAATAAGCTCCCCAAACGCTAGCTGAACGCTAGCTGTACTGTGGAAACACGTTTAATAAGTTACTCCGTCAGGGATAAGTTTAACATAGGTCACGAATAGGTTATCCACTCGTTATCAATAAGGTGGCTGTAGGGTTCACCGTCAGCCGACGTAGCCTATATCTAACGTACCTCTAATGTAGTCACGTAGGTATTTACGTAGGTATTTACGTACTGTATTTACCTAGGTAAGTATACACGTACTGTATTTACGTAGGTAAGTATTCACGTACGTATTCCGTATTTACGTATGTCCAACGTAACGTAACTTATGTGTAACGTCTGCATAACTTATGAAGCACACGTTGGGTACGTCCGGTAATTTTGAACATGCTCAAAACATTTTCACAGCCTCAGCGTTCAACAACTCACCCCAGCGTAACACAGCGTGCTCTTAACGAATACTACGTATGCCTTACCTAATATCAACGTATACCAGCGTATTGCCGATATTTTGTATACACCCTATTTTTATATACGTTATGCATTCGTTGGGTATTCGTCTGATACATCTTGTATAAGTAAGTGATACACTGTCAATAGGTTAGACATGCGGATCTGTATATGTTCACTTTTCCGATCCGATGAAAAGTTGGACGTATTTGGACTCTGACAAATTTTCATTTCTGCCAGCATACGTTTCTGCCATATGGATATGTGTAACAGGGCCTTTACTTTAAAAAGGTGGTTGCTAACAAGTGGCTAAATGAGACAACAGAGGTTGTCTGAGATATCAAACGTCATCATGCCGGACACGGGTAAACCCATGTTGGTGGTGTTGTCGTGACGTTGAAGTCATGTGACCGTGGTCTAGTCTGTGCTAACTTCTGGGGGTTGTCGGCCAATTGGCTCCCTTGACAAAAAGCCAATGGGATTTCTCCATTGGATTTATTATTATTATTATTATTATTATTATTATTATTATTATTATTATTATTATTATTATTATTATTATTATCAATTAAATTATCAATAGGCAAAATGCTAAAAACGTTTAGTAGTCTCATTTATCCACGTCTTAGCAACAGCCTTAACACATGTAAAAGCTTCAAAATTCACAAGTGGGGTATTTCCTGATTTTTTTCATGTGGAGGAACAGAAGGTTAAAATATCTTAAGCCTGGTTACATAGAACTTATTTCAGGCATTTCACCATAAGCCCATACAAATAAATAAAACGTCTTTCAAGATGAAGGAACCAGAAGTGCAAAAATACTAACTGATTTCTGGGTTTTTAGGACTTTGGGGGGTTTAGTCCTGCAGCATTCAATTGCAGCAAGATATGCCTTGTCTCCTTCTCCTATGTGTATTTTATTTATTTTGAGAAGTCATTAAGCTATTTGAAATCTGAAATTACAAAGTTGAACTTGTTCAAATAAATGTGTGTCATTAAATGTTTTACATTGTAGGAGTAAGCTCATCGCTGTCTCAGCCTCACCTGTCTAACAGTAACCACATGTTCTGATTGCTTTTGGTTGCCTTATTTTTTGTGTCCTCTTTTTTTGAATTGCCAATATGTTGTCACTGGGCCTGTACTTGGTTAGGATCTGTTTCTGACAGTAGAGAGATATTTCATAAAAATAATAATTAATAATCTATTTTTAGGTCCAGATAATATGCTGATCTATTTGGGCTTTTAGTTGCTCCTTTCCAATGTTCCAAATAGGTTTCTTTACATTTAGCCTCAGTACCAACTGACAATTCCCTCTTCATTACAGGCTCTTAGTCTTGCAGGTTATTCAGAAACTCATTTATTTCTCTGCACATTCGGTTTCTGTCTCTTTCTCTAATCTTCTCCAGAATTCTGATGCTGTCCTTACGAAAGGACGTTTGTTGCGGTATCGCTGCCGCCCTCATGTGATATTCTATCGACTTGTAGCTCTCCTTTCGCATGAAGTGTACATATTTTGAGTAGTAGTTGTAAAGCATCTGTGCCCCCTCAGCATCCAGATCACTTTCCAGCAGTTCCTCGTATATCTCGTCAGCTTTACCTTGGTGATTGGACTTTGCATATATGTTTGCAAGAGATATTTTTCTTGTAAGTGAAGAAAGAGGATAAAGAGTTATCACCTCTCTGTGGAGACTGATCGCTCTATCGATGATGCCGGGCTCCAAGGGATTGTCCCTGTGTAAAAAGATCTTCTTCTTGTAGCAGATTGCGGCACATCTCTTCAGATAACGCGCATCTGGATGTCTTTCCAGAACCTCCTCTGCCAAATCAATGGCCTCATCCACAGATATATAGATTCTGTACAGCCTTAGCAATGGTTTAATACCACTGTAGCTGCTGATGGGCTTTCTTAAAACCCTTCTAGCCAACTCACGTGCTTCACTTCCTATTTTCTTCCCTTTTTTAGCACATGCCTCAAAGTACAGAGCAGTAAGGTACAAGTTCTCTGGATCATGTTCCTTGGCGATTTTCATTTTTTCAAAGAGGGTTGAGATGTCAGCCCCCAGCTTTTTGTCGCTGTGCGTAAGAGCATTCTCTAACCCTATGACGTGGCTGGTGTGCCACTCCACCATGTCCGGCTGCATCCTGATGGCTCTCTGGAAGTATTCTGCAGCCAGCAGCTTTTTGTCTGTGCCGAACTTCATCAGAGTCCAGGCTTTTTCAGCGTATATCTCTGGGTGGAGCTCGTCATGGGATGGAGATGGATATTCATTCATCAGGGCGTCAACCTTTGTCAGGTAAGCCTCACTCTCTGCAGGGTCTCCCAGGTGGTGGTGCAGCCAAGCCAGGTTCCCGTGGTTCACCACTAACCAGGGACCCTCATCTGAGACAGTGTTTCTCATCTGGCGGAAGGCCTCTGCAGCCCTGCTGAAGAAACAATGGGCATCTTCGGTGAATCCCAGCTGGTAGTGGATGAACCCCTGCAGATTGTAAATGTGACCCAGCCAGCTGTATCCCTCTTTTGTGCCGATATCCTCCAGCTTGTCCCTGAGACAGAAAAGTTTGGCTCTGCTCGGGTCTAGATCCCAGGTGAAGTGGCACTGCAGGGCCTCCAGTTTGGACACCAGTGTTGTTTGACTCTGAGCAGCACTGGTGGAGATATAACAAATGTCAATTCACTCATCTCTGCTACAACCACTGCTGTTATGTTTGATCAAATGAACACAAAAACCAAACTAGACCGCAAGCGTATCAGACACATCACACCAACAGGTAAGCTCTTATTTGAATCTACAGCAACAGAGAAAGTAAAATAAAGTTATAATAAGAGATATATAAAATTAAATTAAGAAAATAAGTAAAAATAGAAACTTTACAAGAGCAATTTAAGGCAAAATTAAAGTGACAGTGGTGTGATTATTAGCAGAAGACTCAGCGGTTCTATGTTAACTGTGTACACAAGACTGATGCTATGATTATTTAATGGTACCTGGTGTGTTTCTGTATTAATATAGAGATGATATATAAATATAATACAGAATATGAAGCAATCGGTTTGTAATATATTAACATAATATAGTATCATATAGTTAATTATGAGATGATATGAGTATAAGGTAGTAATATAATATAACATAATATAAAGTATACAGAAATATAACAAACTATAAAAACAGTAACAGACTAAATCTATATATATATATATATATATATACCAAGGTATGTAATCCAACAGAGATCCAGAATGTTTAACATATTAAAAATGTTCAGACTCACCTCATCATCCAGGTGCTACCCGTAGTTTGCTGAATCTGAGTCTCTGGCGTTTGCTCTTTACACTTTGAACGCAGCTGCTTTGGGTGCGGCACCATTAAATCTGTAATGTTCAACTTATGTGTGAACCTAATGTACAACTAAGTCATGACTCAACATATCTGCATGGAGCTCAGATCTATTATTTTCCAGAGTCAAGACGAACAAATCCCAAATCAAGTCCAAGTCCTAAACACGTTATTACACAAAATTCACCAAATTAATCCTGCGGGACAATTGGAGGAATACATTTACAGAAATAATGGAAGCTTTTCTACCAGCCACTGGTATTGATTTCACCTTGTGAGTCTTTGTGTGTGTCATCGTAGAACAATGTGTTCCTCACAGGAAGAGCAGTATTTATGATGAAGCTTCCAGACCTTCTTTCCAATAGGGCACGTATGGGTCTATTATTTACAAGATTTACCTTTTCAAAAGCAAACTGTAGCTGGAATATAAGGTTAATACAGTACATGAGAGTCACAAACTGGAGCTATCTGAAAGGAAAATGAATGGCGGCTGAGGTAATTTGTTATGCATCCTGTTGATGGCGGTAAAGAGACTAACAGCGTTCATACTGCAGGAACTAACAGCTGTTTTTACAGGAGAAGAAGAAGCCTGGGGACGTAGTTTGCTCTGCGACACAAACCGTGTAGCATGTAGTAGCAGTCACAAGCGACCTTTCTGGATCTTGCTGCTGGCTACGAGATTAAAACGATAATGTAAGGTTTACTGACGACCCTGTGAGTAGTAACGTTAATATGTCAGCAGAGGAGAGACAGACGGAGAGTGTTAAACTGAGCTAGTGAGCTACAAGTACCTGGAGATATTCAGCTAGCTATCGTTAGCTGAACTTGGTGTTTAGCTAACTTTACTTCTGACCCGTGTCGTGCTTCACTGGTGTGTTTCAGATGACGATGTGACTGCCAGCCGTGTCTCAGTTGGTGGTGTTGTGGAGCAGTGCATGCCGCAGGAGGTGGAGGAGGGCAGGTGGAGGGTCTGAGCTCTGTTGTCTGTGTACGGGATGGAGACCTGGACCCCCAATCCCCGAGCCAAGCCTTTCATCCCCCGCCAGCAAAGAAGCTTGTACCTCACCTGGAAATACAAACTAACCAACAAGAGGACGATTCGTCGGTTCTGTCAGGTATGTAGAAAACACCTCTGAAGATGGAGCTCTGTTCAAATATGTTGTTGATTTGTGTTGTCCCATTGACATGCTGTCTGAAAAACTGCACACGCTTTGATCTAAACATAAAGTACTTAAGTACTCACGTTAAATTTACAAAAACTGTAATTGGGTAGTTATTCTTCCCCATGTGGTTTTGATTCACCAAACCTCCTAATCTCACTCTTTTAATGGTTCAACTGTCTAAATAAGTCAAGTATTGTCATTTATTAGTTGCAATGGCATTCATAGTTCTCAGGCTCCCTCCAACAATGCACATTAAACACATAAATTAAGATAAAATAGTGAAGAAGTTATAATCTACAGTTAAAATGCAAATCAATTACTATATATTTGTGGTGTACAGTAATTGCAAAATGAGTAAACTAAATGTGTAAACACAAATGAATGAGTAGTAACAAATAGCCTATATAGAGATGTAAACAAGTTGTAAAAGTATATATATGTTAAAGTAAAATGGAAACTCTCCTCAGGAAATGCTGCTTTGTCTTTTCAAATTAAAAGTTTGGTCTTTGCTCAACCATAAAGTTTACAAGAATTACAGCAAAAAAAAACATTAATTTATTTAAAACTAACACATACAACTAGGAATTTCCAAATGTTATGAGTTGTGTCAGTCAGTAAGTCAGCAGTGTGTATGCATGAATGAAAGAACAGCGAGTGGAGTGTGGTAAAAGAACAAAGTAAGATAAGGATGGGGAGTGTACGCAGCAGTGTCCCCTTTCTCTCTCCTCCATGGTGCGAGTGGGGTGTAAACAATGACCCGACCACACCTATCTGCAACACAAAACATGAAGACAAAGAAAAGCAGCCAAAAGAGGGGGGGGGGGGGTCGTCACAGTTGCAAGAATAATTGCTGATCCCAACTTGCTTTCATTCATAATATTTTTTCAGAAAATGCATATTTATTCTGATTTCCTAAATAACTACACTTAAGAAATTTGATCTTTGGAAATACAATTTATACCACGGTAGCTTTTCCTTTAATGTCACTGGTTGTCTTTGGACATTTTTTGTCCTTCCCTTCCACAGGCTGGCGCTGTGCTGTTTCTGCTGATAACTGTCATAGTAAACATTAAACTCATCTTGGACACAAGAAGAGTAGCTAATGAAGATGCAGCAGCTCAAGAATATGGTGAGAAACATGTAAAATGCTAATTATTTTTTCGTCAGTATTAATTTTCCGTTAGGACTAACACAACAACCGTATGTTCCGGTTTTAGAATTAAGCTAAAAATATGATAGTCCTTAAGCTTTCTTTCCAAAGTTTAAACCTACCTACATACATATTTCAATAGGCTCATATAGTACTTTGGCAGCACACATTGTTGGTGTATAAGCCTGTTTCTAGAAATATATATATATATATATAGTCTCTTCCTCTAGATTTGGTCTGTCCATCAGGCTCTTGTCCTGGGTTGACCCTTCGGTGCCACAGAATCTGACCGGTCACAGGTTTCATTGTAACAATTGGCATTCAAATGAGATCTGCAGGAAACAATTCTGTAGTGTTACTGTAGGTGGGCAAGGTTTCCAGAGTAACGTTTGACAACACCCTTAAACTCACCTGATTTCAAATTTAACACATGAAACATTTTCTGCACTGTCACACATTTATCAGTATCAGCTGGTTCTAATGCCTCATCAAAGCTTTGTGGAATAGTTAAAACCATGACTCTAGATGCCTCTTCATAATATTTGATATCTTTGGAAATTATAGGATGTGCACTGTACATTAGCCGCTTATTACACTACTTACCAAATAAATCAACAACTTGACTTGATTTTTTTTCGCTAAAGAGCTGCATCCATATAGTAATCTGCTATCCAGAAATGACAGACCATAGACTGCCGTAAGACAACAAAGCCTTTTTTTTTTATTGCTTGTCCAAGTCTGTTATTGCTTAAACTTAGAGCCTCATTGACTCATCAAACAGGTATTGTGTAGCTATTTGACACACTGTTATAAAAATGTATTGCATCTCAGCATGGCTTCACTGTGGAGAACCTTATCTTGGTCTTATGCTCCTTTTTTAGAGGACATAATACCCAACATGGAGACACCTCGCAGGCCGGCTAATGGACACAAAGTCCTGGACATTGAGGTTTACTCCAGCCGCTCCAAGGTCTACGTGGCAGTGGACGGCACCACTGTGAGTTCAGAGAAAAATAATGTTTTTTACAGGACGAGTATAAACTATAAAGCACACAGCATATCTGTATTTTGCTCATCTCCTGCAGGTGTTGGAGGATGACATGCGGGAACAGGGCAGAGGCATCCATGTGATAGTTCTCAACCAGGCAACTGTATGTTTAAAGTTACCAAATGACTTCCTTTCTTTTCAGTGTTATGTGTTTTATTTGTTTGTAATTATCGTCAATTACTTCTTTATCCATTTCTCCCACTGTTTGGCTGTGCTGATAATATTTCTGAATGTGCTGTAATATTGAAAAGCAGGCACTGAATTGATGACAGTATTTTGCAGTCTGGTGCAAAAATGGTGTTCCTAAATGGAAGAAAATGAGAAGCACTTAGCCAAAATGAATCTTTTTTTCTTCTTTTTTTTTTCAATGAAATGAGGTCAAATCAGAAGGGTCAGATAAGTCCTGCTCTGTGTGTTTGTCTCAGGGTCATGTGATGGCCAAGAGGATATTTGACACCTACTCGCCTCACGAGGATGAAGCCATGATCCTCTTCCTCAACATGGTGACACGGGGTCGCGTCCTCATCTTCACCATAAAGGTCAGCCACTGAATCAGTTGTGACATTCATGCGCCATACTGACAGGTGAGAAACTAAAAGACGACGTGTTTTTGTCCTGCAGGATGAGGGCACGTTCCACCTGAAGGATGTCGCTAAGAACCTGCTGAAGAGTCTGGGCAGCCAGGTGTCCCTCAACCTCAGCTGGAGGGACATGTGGACTCTGGTGGTGAAGAAAGGAGGTGGGGGAGCAAACTTTCACTGTACAAGTAACTCTTTCAAATAGTTTATTGGCACTCCAATACAATGGAGGTGGACAGAAGTCTGTTGTGGTTCCCAACAAGGACAGCAACATGTCTGAAGAGGTTGTAGGTTTCAGATCTTTTTGCTGATGCAACAGTAAATCAGGGTTTGTTTTAAGGCCCCTGCATGCTTAGATTTATGTAAGTATGTTGAACAGAAAAGCCTATAAACTGCAGGCTATGCAGGTTATGTTTATTTATTTTTATTAAGTTTGTAAAAACAAAGCAGCCTGTAGAGGAATTCTTCTTGAGTGTTCACATCAGCTGATGATGCAGTTTAAAGATAATTAAGATCATATAAGGTACACAAACTCATTAAAACTCATGATCCTGTTGTTACTCAGACTAAAATGTCTCGATTGTGTTTCATTGTCTTACTGGTGCAAGTAGCAACTCACACACACACACACCAATGCAAGACCGTTTGTTTTTTTATACTGTGCTGTTTTCGGTCTTAAAGTTCATTTTGGCTCCAGGAAAAGACGCTGTCTCCACTCCAGTTTACCACGACACTTTACATTGGCATGTATTAGAATGAGAATAGAATGAGAGCTCAGTGAAGGTGGCAGGCGAGGATTAAGTTCTGTTTTATAATGACTTTAATCAACTAATGGAGCTTGCTTAATGAGATCGCCTGTCCTGACCTCCTGACTGTGTTTGGGGTTCCAGGTCAGGTGTATGGAGAGAAGCACTCAAAGTCCCCAGCTCTGTCCACCTGGGGAGACCCGGTGTTGCTGAAGACCGAGGTGCAGCTCACCGCCTCTGAAGGTAATTGTAGCGTCTAATGTCTAATTCATCAGCGATGCACTTTGAAGGCCAAAACAAAACCTAACTAAAAGATCTGGGCTGTAAAAATGTGGAATATGCTCTCTGTCTTAAATCTGAAGCGACACCTGCCAGCACTCAATGAAGATGTCTAACAAAGTGCATGTCCGCCGTCCTGCAGAGGCAGAGTGCCACTGGGCAGAAACGGAGCTGAACAGGAGGAGGAAGCTCTTCTGCAGCAAAGTGGAAGGATACGGCAGCATCTGCAGCTGCAAAGACCCGGCGCCCATCGAGTTCAACCCTGACCCTGTAAGACACCGAGCAGGACTCTTTACGTTTATGTTTGTTTCATTGTGCTGCACATAATCGAGACGGACAGGAGAGCTTAGAAAATAAGTACGGAGCTAACATAATTAACATCAATTAAAAGCATTCTTGGTAAGGTTCTCTCAAATGAAGTTACTTTTTAGCATCGTATTCTAAAGCTCCGCAATAAACTTTGGAAGCTTTGGTTCGACATTTTTGGACCTTTTCTCTTTCTCAGGAGGCTGTAGTTGACTGTATATTTGCATAAATAGAGTACTGTGGATTTTTTCCACATCACTTGTATTGTGATAAGTATCAGTGTTCAGGCTGAAGAGCTTTAGAGGTGCTGATAGGTGGATTTTGTTTGGGCTCCACAGAGCCAGGCTTCCTGTTTCGGCTGCTGGCGTTCTCTTCTTATTTCCCGTACAGAAACAAGAGTCCTGTTGATCATCTTATCTAACTCTCTGTCAGGAAGCGAATGAGCAGATTCTCCACAATATGGAGCATTTCCCTGAAAGTGAAATCGCAGCATATAAAACATGAATGTGATACACCCGTATCAGGGGCTGCATTAGACTTTCTATTATTACCTGTGATTTAAAAATGTTTTAATTGATAATACGACCTGTCTGAAGAGCAGTTGTACCTAGGTACAATACATTTTACATTAGAGGTACATTAGATATTATTTATTTGTTAATTTCCCTTTTCATATCAGATTATGCCCTCGGGCACATTCACAAAGAATGTCTTACGGCCACTAATGGCTCCATGAATTGCGTTCAAGTTGCCCCCTCTATCTGCCGATTCACAAACAATATTACACTAATGATGTTACAGCGTAAACGCGTCCATAAAGTTGAACTTAAATTAGTGCAAGGTGTGCCTTTTTTCAATTTGATGGCAATTATCCATTTGGAAAAGTATGAATGCACAGCCTGAGCCAGAAGCCCTATAATAATACATAATTAATAAGGAAAATATTAATTACATTCTCTTATTTTAAGAGTTTACCTAAATTCAAATACCTGCAGCAATCCCACCGCAGGAGAAACGATAAGTGCTCTTTGACGCACGGCAGCGTAATTAATTATTTTATAATTTCCTTTTACTTTACTTACTTTTACTTACTTTTTTAAGTATTTAAAAGAAAATGACACGTCGGGAGCTTCATTCATTTGTTTTTCATGACACAACTGTCACTGTGTCAGTGCAGTGACTGCGTCCCAAAATAAATGACTTGTAGCAGACGCCCCTTATGCGCTTCAGTTACCAGCAGCTCTCTGAAGACTATTCATTTCACTGTGACTGCGGCTATTAGCGCTGATCTTTGTGAATTGGACGTTTCTTTTGCAATGAGGCTCATTTGCATAGAAAAGAGCCACTTTTGCTCCATTATATCCATATTACCTCATTTGTTGTCTGTAGGTCTTCCCACAAAGGTTTGAACACAGCGAGCTCATCATGTTTTAGAACGTTTACGATCCAAAGTCACAGTCATTTTCGCTCTACACTTAATCGTCAAAATAAACCTCTTCACAAGGTCACAGTGAGGTTGTTTCACTCTATATTTTTTTTCTCCAGCTGCTCAACAGTAACGTCATCAATGTCCCGGTGGCCGTCATAGCAGGGAACAGACCCAACTACCTCTACAGGTGAGCTCTGAACACTAATGACGAGGATTGTTGTTCTTTTTCTATGAAAGGAAGTGGAAACGGTAGCAACACGATTCAGAAATTGCCCCAAAACAGATGTTTATGCGTTTGTTACCGCATAAACATGTTTCCTACCAAACGCAGTAGTTACGTTCTTGATTTTCTCGGCATCTATTAAAACATTTGTACTTATTTGTTGGTATTTCATAGATAAACTGCATTTCAGCATCTTTGCGTTTTACTCTAAAGAAATAAAGATTAACGAGGTTCACACACACGGTAAATATTCCGAGATATAAATGACTTGTCGCTCTAGTTGCCATTCTTTATTTATTGCACAGGAACTAACCTCAGTTTAGAAACGGAGTAATGGCTGCAATAAGCCACTTTTGTGGAAACAGGATGAAGAAAGATGACGGCCCCTTCCTTAGAAGTACATTTGGTATTAATATGAAGGGAAATTACAATCTAGCTGTCCACCCTTTGTCAAATTGGAACAAATCACATCCTCATACTAAAAGTAAATTGCACTCATTTGTCCGTTGTGCCTAAAAACAAAATTACGACCGCTTGTCGTCTGTTTCCAGGATGCTGAGGTCGCTTCTTTCAGCTCACGGCGCCAACCCGCAGATGATCACTGTTTTCATCGATGGATATTATGAGGTACCAGGTTTTTGTTTCCTCTTTCTTTTTTCTCTCATCATTGGTGCCGGACAGTACACGGTATATATGCTGACATGATGGTACTGTGGGTGTAAATCCTCAATACCTCACAAAGTATGGTCAGATGTTTTTATTTAGATTGAATGCATCATTAATTATTGTGACATATGGATGTTAAAATACTTTAGTTTAGTTATATTTATGTTGTTAGCCACACGCAATAATAAACCACAATCAATACTTTTGATATAATTGATCAAATCTATGGCCAAAAGTATGTGGATGTCTCTGTCCAAATACGTTTGGGTCTATTTAAAAACAAATGTGATGATGGGCGAGGCAAAGAATGATGCTTAATTTGACACCAACTAATAACATGTATACGACAGTGTGTCTGTGGTGTGAACTTACTTCTGTTGCCATCATATTGAGGTTCAATACGCAGTAACAGCCATGTGAGGCTATATTTAGGGTTAGTACAGGTGCTGGAAATCCTTGAATACACTTCTTAATTTTAATGTGGCGTTTTCAAGGTTTAAAAGGTGCTTGGATTTTGAACAAAGTGCTTGAAACTGCTTGAAATTTGTAACAGCAAACAGACAGGTGACACACTTTGAAACATGAAACTGCCTTTAATTTGCCAGCCATGTGTAGAATGCTGTCGCGATACATGCGTTTGGCTGTTTATAGCACAATAACATCTGATTTAATGTGATGAAGAAGGGAAATAATCGGTATACTGTATATAAATATTTAATTTGCCACAGCTGTAAGGTGCCGGAAAAGATTGAAAAGTTCTTACGTTTTACTGGATGGGAAAAATGGAAACCTGTTATTTAATCTATTAATGATCAGAAGATACAAAATAATTTCAGGCTCTGATCATTTTATTAATATTATTTTCTAGTTTGCCTTTCTGCATCATCTCCCCCTGGTGGCTTTATAACCCGCCCAGTGCTCATACAGTTTTGCATGTATCTTCTGACCTAGGAGCCGATGGACGTCGTAGAGCTGTTTGGACTGAAGGGAGTTCAGCACACACCCATCAGCATCAAGAATGCCAGAGTGTCCCAGGTAACAGCCGTCTCCCCTACTTAAGGGTTGACACAGAATTCATATCACTAATTGTCACTGAATAGAAGTGCACCAATAACCATTTTCACCTGATCATAACCACGTTTCCACCGTGTGCGACACTCAGAACTGTCATATGTTTTAAGGTTCAGCTCTATTTGATGTCATTAAAGTAGCTGAGACCTCCAGCACATTGGCTTTTGTAAGTTTTTGCTTAAATTGTGAGAATCTGTACTTTGTCACAGCACTACAAGGCGAGTCTGACTGCAACCTTCAACCTTCACCCAGTGAGTACAAACACTTACTCACATGTAGATGATGAATGAGCAGTAAGATGTGTGTAGTTGAAATGAAGCCTTTTTTACTTTGTTTATGACGGTTATGTCAGTGAACACAGTAGACATCCCACCACAGCACTGACCAAGCTTGTGTTTTATTGATTTTTTTCATCAGGAGGCCAACTACGCCATCGTCCTAGAAGAAGACCTGGATATCTCCATCGACTTCTTCAGGTACGTCCTCCAGTGTGCACAAACACTAAAGATAACAGAGCAATAATTATATACGTGAGTTGAGCGGAAATAATAAGTCAATGAGGAGATGCACAAAATGGTAAACAACTTTTTTAGTGCTCTGGTAATTCAGTCATTTATCTTTATCTTTAAGTTCCAGCATCTGAAATGTGAAGATTTGCTGCTTTTCTTTGTCATACTTGAAAGAAAATTGAATGCCTTTTAGGTTTTGGCCTCCATGGGCTCTGGACCCTCACAGCTGCTAGAATCACCACTAGGTGGCAGTAGATCCGCAGTGATGAAGCTGCTATGAACTGTGTTAGAAACACCAAACCTTCCTTTGATGGACAAACTCTCCTTTGAACTGTGTGTTTTGCGGCTGTGAGAGATCCAGCTCCCCTCCTGGGCTGACCGGCCCGTTTGAAGCGTCAACTTCAAACTGTTCAGAAACACTCGCAGCCGTCACCTCACACGCGTTTGTTTTGCTCTCTGAAACGTCTGAAGCTTCGGGCTCTCAGTTAGAGAGCTCTGAAAACCAAAAGGTCCACTCCTGTCAACACAGACGAGCCTGTTGTTATTGTATCTTTACTGCTATGAACAGTCCTAAATATATGAAATTGAGTTACATTGGAGTTCATGATCGATTTTATGATTTCTTCAATTACTAGATTTATTTTAGCAAATCTAATGCAACAACATGCTGACGTGTTTTAAACCTGACTACTAATTAACCTGCAAAGTCGCAGAGATGTTCTTCCTCAGAACCAGCCTATAATTGATGGGATGCACAAACATTTTTGTAACTTTTCTTTCATCGAAAATTGAAATTCAACTGTATATGTTCATAATAACATTATAGTAGCACAACTGTCAGTGTGTGAAGAGAAGATGAACTATTGCACGTAACGTTTCTCTAAGTTATTAATAACGTACTTGGGCCGCGACAATTTCTAGAAAGCTTACCTAAACCCGCTTTTGTTTGTGTCTAATGTTGCGTCTCTGTTTCTCCTGCAGTTTCCTCAGTCAGACGGTCCACCTGTTGGATGAGGATGACAGCCTGTACTGCATCTCAGCCTGGAATGACCAGGTGAGTCCCACCTGCTCACACTCGACCTTCCCTTTGTCCCAAAGCCTCCACTCTCCTCCTGTCCAATCCTTTACCCATCTCTTTTCTGTGACATAGCTGTTTTAAAAGTGCTGTTTTTTTTACGAGCATTTATCCGTCTCTGTCCGCGTTGTAACTCCTTCATTTCATTCCACAAATTCTCTTTTACAAATTGCCCAGTTCAGACAGCAACAGGCATGACTACCTATAAGAAAGGATTATCCTGTCGCAGTTTAGATACAGATGTGTGTTTTCTTTAGCTGGTAATGGTTCAGTAACTGAACCCGAACGTCTCTGGAGGTTTTAGGATTGTTTGAACTCAACAATAGAACATGTGATGAACCCGAGGGTGTAACTTAACACCACAGGGTCTGTTTATCTTGTTCTATGTTCCTGAACATCCAAGCAAGTCTCGCACTCTTTCGTTTTTCTCTCCTTGTTTAATGTTCCTCCTCCCGATGTGGCTTCATTATATTCCTACCCACCGATTGACCTGCAGGAAGTCGTGATGCTCACAGAGAAGTGGCATGTCTCTCTGACAGCTGTTGTTGTTGTTGTTGTGGTACAGGGCTATGAGCACACAGCGGAGGACCCGGCCCTGCTGTACAGAGTGGAGAGTATGCCCGGCCTGGGCTGGGTGCTGAAGAAGAGCCTCTACAAGGATGAACTGGAGCCAAAGTGGCCGACACCTGAGAAGGTGCAGGATTTAAGAACCAGTTGCATCCCAGCTGACCATTTTTCAAATCAAATGAACAGTTTCAGTTCATTTCTTTAAAAATGACAAGGTGTACTTTTGCAGACAAAGTTTGAAACTAGAAAGTGAATTACTGGTATGGTATTTATTTTATTTTATGAAAGTTGTTGATAATGTTGTTTGACAGCAAGTGGCCACAACAATTATTAATAATCTTGAGTATGTACCCTGCTGCAGTTGTGAGCAGGAAGCAACACTGGAACATCCAAGAGCACAGAAGACAGCCTGTCTTTAAAAAATAAAATAAGCATATGCCCATGTGTGCTGTATTGTAAGACCAGAACAACAATCAAACACAGACGTTGTGAGAACTTGACTGTTGACAAAAAAAAAGGTCCAATAAATGTCGACTGTGTTTTTCTATCTGCTGCAAATTGATTTTCATAGAATTAACTGAAACTAGTGGCAGCTTGAAAGGAAGGAAAACGTCAAACATTTGGAAAATGGTCAGCAATGTGTATGTAAAGGTTTGGTGTAGAGTTGGAACATGAAGTCATGGTCCTTTTAAATGTGTGCGAGATTGTGTTGAAGAGGTTATAAACCGTGTGTGTGTGTGTGTGTGTGTGTGTGTTTATAGCTGTGGGACTGGGACATGTGGATGCGAATGCCGGAGCAGAGGAAAGGCAGAGAGTGCGTCATCCCCGACGTGTCCCGCTCTTACCATTTTGGCATCATCGGCCTCAACATGAACGGATATTTCCATGTAAGATTTAAGAGAACCTTCATTTTAAAATGTTCAATAGTAATGCTCCATCATACAAGTTAAAATTGTATCCCAGGGCAACACAATTCAATTCTCTTCTTTTATACAATTTTTTCTAAGATCTAAAACAAAACCCCTTAATTTAAAGCCTTAATAATTAAATGAATATGCATTAGACCCCTAAATCTGTTCTGCACTCAAAAGCTAAATAACAGCTCACCAGCATTGTATTGTTTTCTTCAAGGTGAAACACTATCTGATGATGTATAGTTAAGATGTATATTTAAAGCATTTTCTGTCTCATAGGAGGTATACTTCAAGAAACACAAGTTCAACACTGTTCCCAATGTGCCGCTGAAGAACGTTTACAGGTGTGTACACAGTGAACACCGATCCCGTAACCTGTCATGAGTTCTTAAAACTGTTTGGGAAATAATCTGACCATAAATCTTGATGTTCTTCACAGTTTAAAGAAAGATGCTTATGAAGTGGAGATCCAGACCCTGCTGAAGTGAGTCACAGAAGATACACTGAGCCTGTACAGGATTTAGAAGACATGAGATGGTTTATGGATGTTGGATAATTTATGGTGTGTGTGTGTGTTCCCAGGGAAGCGGAGGTGCTGGACCACACCAAGAACCCGTGTGAGGACTCGTTCCTGCCAGACTCCGAGGGGAAGACCTACGTCATGTTCATTAAGATGGAGACGGAGACGGACACATCCACCTGGATAGAGCTCGCCAAGGTACTCGTTCAGAGCAGGAACTCTGGCTGCTGGAGCTTTAAGAGGTCCATGTCAGTGGTCCCGCATATATTAGCCCATCTATGCCGACCATTTTCCAAATCATACCATAGTTTTTTTATACTCTGTATTTGTTGAGTAGTAGTCATAAACGTTATAATTGTAACTGTATATCCCTCCCACCTCAACCCACAATCCCAACATCTAAAAAAGAAAATAATAATAAGAAAAATAGAAATACTAATAATCACAGTAGTAGTTGTACATTAAGACAATTTAATGACAGAAAATGATTTAAAAAAATAAAATTAGGTTTGGCTTTTTCCCCGTTTTATTTTTGTATAATATTTGTTTTCTGTATCCTCTTCCATCTCGCATCAAACAGTTAAGATAGATTCCTAATCCTGGAATTTATTTATTAATTGTGTCAGTTAATTTCTATGACAATCAGCTAATCGTGGATAGATGATCCTTGATAATCCTTAACATTTAGTCATAGTTCAGGTCGTGGGGAGCTGCAGTTTATTCTTAGCTGTTTTGTAAACTGATATTGACGTCTCGTCTTTGTCGCAGTATGTTTAATGCTTTCGGCTCATGCCATAAGGAACAAATTTATGTCTTTCTCCGTCTTCTGCTCAGTGCCTCCATGTTTGGGACCTGGATGTTCGGGGATACCACAACGGGATGTGGCGACTCTTCAGAAAAAGGAATCATGTCCTGGTGGTGGCCGTACCAATCTCCCCATACTCGTAAGTAAACTGAATTTATACTTTGCTATATCATGCTATGTCCGCATGATGTAAATGGCGTCTTCTGCCCATGTGTTTGTGTGAAGCCCAAAAATTGCACCTTTTTTATGAACACATCCAGCTACGCAAGCACCAAATATGTTCTCCACAATAAGGTGTAGCTGCTGTCTGCGTTGAAGTGGATCATGACCTTCCCATCTCCACTTCCACCACTTCTATATACACACGGGTTCAGGCTGCACAACATGAGGAACATATGAGATTACGTTGTTGTTGGGATAAATAAGCAGATATTAAAGTGTGCTCAGCTCTGCTGCCTTTATTATACTGCTAAAATCCAACATATTGCTCGAATGGCGGCTTCACAGTTCGATCTGCAGTATTGCATTTTGTGGCTTCAGACAGTACAGCTTCTGTTTACAGCGTCTGCATAATGAAAGCAGCCCTGACGCTAAATTCTCCCAAAATATCTGAGTAATGATTACTTGGGAGGAGGTGAGTCTCCTTTTCATGTTGTGTCGAGCTGGACTGATTGCATTTGAAGTGTATCTGCTCACTCAGACAAAAAGAAAGACACCTGAAACAGAGACGGCTTGTAAGAATGGTAACTCTGTTTGTCTGCACTTTTGTGAAGGCACGTTCCCGCTTAAGGAATAGGGAAATCATGGTTGCGCCATCGTGGAAACTGGTTGTTTCTCACAGGCGTCTCCGGAATGACACCAAGTGATTGACAGCTTAAAGTCATACATGAGTTTATTGCGCCACATGTGGAGGAAAAGCAACACGCCAACATCAAACATCGTGCAATCCTCCTGTCTCCCATTTTCAGCATGGCTTATACACTTGTATGACTGTTTTGAAATATATAAGTTACTATACTAAATACTATACTGAAGTCCTAATGTCGCTGTTTTTTAAGCAACGCACATCAAGGAGGACGGATCCTTTGTCCAGTTAAACGCTGGAACATCTGTCAAAGTTATTTACTGAATCTTTTGTTTGTGCTTCCTTGTGGCTTTTTCCTCTTTTGTAGTCTTATTCAAAGTTAGTTTAGTTGTAGTAAAGCATCAACAACAATTTTGATATTTGGTTCTTTTTTCCAAACTATACGTCAAAAATAACATGTCTCAGAATATCTGTCATTTACAAAACGTTTGAGAACAGAAAAGATAAAATCTCCATCCCCAGCAACAAACACAACAAATATGTCTCTTCCTCTCCTTTTCTTACCTGCTGTCCTCTCTGTCCATGTCTCTGTCCATGTCTCTGTCCATGTCTCTGTCCATGTATCTGACTCTGTCCATGTCTCTGTCCATGTCCATGTCTCTGTCCATGTCTCTGTCCATGTATCTGACTCTGTCCATGTCTCTGTCCATGTCCATGTCTCTGTCCATGTCTCTGTCCATGTCTCTGTCCATGGCTCTGTCCATGTATCTGACTCTGTCCATGTCTCTGTCCATATCTCTGTCTCTGTCCATGTCTCTGTCTCTGTTCATGTCTCTGTTCATGTCTCTGTTCATGTCTCTGTCCATGTATCTGACTCTGTCCATGTCTCTGTCCATATCTCTGTCTCTGTTCATGTCTCTGTTCATGTCTCTGTCCATGTCTCTGTCCATGGCTCTGTCCATGTATCTGACTGTGTCCATGTCTCTGTCCATATCTCTGTCTCTGTCCATGTCTCTGTCTCTGTTCATGTCTCTGTTCATGTCTCTGTCCATGTCTCTGTCCATGTCTCTGTCCATGTCTCTCTCTCTGTCCATGTCTCTGTCCATGTCTCTGTCCATGTCTCTGCCCATGTCTCTGTCCATGTCTCTGCCCATGTCTCTGTCTCTGTCCCTGTCTCTGTCCATGTCTCTGTCCATGTCTCTGTCCATGTCTCTGTCCTCTCTGTCCATGTCTCTGACTCTGTCCATGTCTCTGTCCATGTATCTGTCCATGTCTCTGACTGTCTCTGTCCATGTCTCTGACTCTGTCCATGTCTCTGTCCATGTCTCTGACTCTGTCCATGTCTCTGTCCATGTCTCTGACTCTGTCCATGTCCATGTCTCTGTCCATGTCTCTGTCCATGTCTCTGTCCATGTCTCTGTCCATGTCTCTGTCTCTGTCCATGTCTCTGACTCTGACTCTGACTCTGTCTCTGACCATGTCTCTGTCCTCTCTGTCCATGTCTCTGACTCTGTCCATGTCTCTGTCTCTGTCTCTGTCCATGTCTCTGACTCTGTCTCTGTCCATGTCTCTGACTCTGTCTCTGACTCTGTCTCTGTCCATGTCTCTGTCCATGTCTCTGACTCTGTCCATGACTCTGTCCATGTCTCTGTCCATGTCTCTGTCCATGTCTCTGACTCTGTCTCTGTCCATGTCTCTGACTCTGTCTCTGACTCTGTCTCTGACCATGTCTCTGTCCTCTCTGTCCATGTCTCTGACTCTGTCCATGTCTCTGTCTCTGTCCATGTCTCTGACTCTGTCTCTGTCCATGTCTCTGACTCTGTCTCTGACTCTGTCTCTGTCCATGTCTCTGTCCATGTCTCTGACTCTGTCCATGTGTCTGTCCATGTCTCTGTCCATGTCTCTGACTCTGACTCTGTCCATGTCTCTGTCCATGTCTCTGACTCTGTCCATGTCTCTGTCTCTGTCCATGTCTCTGACTCTGTCTCTGACTCTGTCTCTGTCCATGTCTCTGTCTCTGTCCATGTCTCTGACTCTGTCTCTGACCATGTCTCTGTCCATGTCTCTGTCCATGTATCTGACTCTGTCTCTGTCTCTGTCCATGTCTCTGACTCTGTCTCTGTCCATGTCTCTGACTCTGTCCATGTCTCTGTCTGTCCATGTCTCTGACTCTGACTCTGTCTCTGTCCATGTCTCTGACTCTGACTCTGTCTCTGTCCTCTCTGTCCATGTCTCTGACTCTGTCCATGTCTCTGTACTCTGTCCATGTCTCTGTCTCATGTCTCATGACTCTGTCCATGTCTCTGTCCATGTCTCTGTCCATGTCTCTGTACTCTGTTTCTGTCTCTGTCCATGTCTCTGACTCTGACTCTGTCTCTGTCCATGTTTCTGACTCTGTCTCTGACTCTGTCTCTGACCATGTCTCTGACCATGTCTCTGTCCTCTCTGTCCTCTCTGTCCATGTCTCTGACTCTGTCCATGTCTCTGTCTCTGTCCATGTCTCTGACTCTGTCCATGTCTCTGTCTCTGTCCATGTCTCTGACTCTGTCTCTGTCCATGTCTCTGACTCTGTCTCTGACTCTGTCTCTGTCCATGTCTCTGTCCATGTCTCTGACTCTGTCCATGTGTCTGTCCATGTCTCTGTCCATGTCTCTGTCTCTGTCCATGTCTCTGACTCTGTCTCTGACTCTGTCTCT
The DNA here is from genome assembly GCF_900634415.1 of Cottoperca gobio. Classification (NCBI taxonomy): domain Eukaryota; kingdom Metazoa; phylum Chordata; class Actinopteri; order Perciformes; family Bovichtidae; genus Cottoperca; species Cottoperca gobio. The sequence goes on along the minus strand of NC_041358.1, from coordinate 7,843,916 downwards.
GACCATGTCTCTGTCCTCTCTGTCCATGTCTCTGACTCTGTCCATGTCTCTGTCTCTGTCCATGTCTCTGACTCTGTCCATGTCTCTGTCTCTGTCCATGTCTCTGACTCTGTCTCTGTCTCTGTCCATGTCTCTGACTCTGTCCATGTCTCTGTCCATGTCTCTGACTCTGTCCATGTCTCTGTCCATGTCTCTGACTCTGTCTCTGTCTCTGTCCATGTCTCTGACTCTGTCCATGTCTCTGACTCTGTCTCTGTCCATGTCTCTGTCCATGTCTCTGTCTCTGTCCATGTCTCTGTCTCTGTCTCTGTCCATGTCCATATCTCTGACTCTGTCTCTGCCCATGTCTCTGTCTCTGTCCATGTCTCTGACTCTGTCTCTGCCCATGTGTCTGTCTCTGTCCATGTCTCTGTCCATGTCTCTGTCCATGTCTCTGTCCATGTCTCTGACTCTGTCCATGTCTCTGTCCATGTCTCTGTCCATGTCTCTGTCTCTGTCCATGTCTCTGACTCTGTCCATGTCTCTGTCTCTGTCTCTGTCCATGTCTCTGACTCTGTCCATGTCTCTGTCCATGTCTCTGACTCTGTCCATGTCTCTGTCTCTGTCCATGTCTCTGACTCTGTCTCTGACTCTGTCCATGTCTCTGTCCATGTCTCTGTCCATGTCTCTGACTCTGTCTCTGTCTCTGTCCATGTCTCTGACTCTGTCTCTGTCCATGTCTCTGACTCTGTCCATGTCTCTGACTCTGTCCATGTCTCTGTCTCTGTCCATGTCCATGTCTCTGATTCTGTCTCTGACTCTGTCTCTGTCCATGTCTCTGTCCTCTCTGTCCATGTCTCTGACTCTGTCCATGTCTCTGTCTCTGTCCATGTCTCTGACTCTGACTCTGTCTCTGTCCATGTCTCTGACTCTGTCCATGTCTCTGTCCATGTCTCTGACTCTGTCCATGTCTCTGTCTCTGTCCATGTCTCTGACTCTGTCTCTGACTCTGTCCATGTCTCTGTCCATGTCTCTGTCCATGTCTCTGACTCTGTCTCTGTCTCTGTCCATGTCTCTGACTCTGTCTCTGTCCATGTCTCTGACTCTGTCCATGTCTCTGACTCTGTCCATGTCTCTGTCTCTGTCCATGTCCATGTCTCTGATTCTGTCTCTGACTCTGTCTCTGTCCATGTCTCTGTCCTCTCTGTCCATGTCTCTGACTCTGTCCATGTCTCTGTCTCTGTCCATGTCTCTGACTCTGACTCTGTCTCTGTCCATGTCTCTGACTCTGTCTCTGTCCATGTCTCTGTCCATGTCTCTGACTCTGTCCATGTCTCTGTCCATGTCTCTGTCCATGTCTCTGACTCTGTCTCTGTCTCTGTCCATGTCTCTGACTCTGTCTCTGTCTCTGTCCATGTCTCTGACTCTGTCTCTGACTCTGTCTCTGACCATGTCTCTGTCCTCTCTGTCCATGTCTCTGACTCTGTCCATGTCTCTGACTCTGTCTCTGTCCATGTATCTGTCCATGTCTCTGACTCTGTCCATGTCTCTGTCTCTGTCCATGTCTCTGACTCTGTCCATGTCTCTGTCTCTGTCCATGTCTCTGACTCTGTCCATGTCTCTGTCCATGTCTCTGACTCTGTCCATGTCTCTGTCCATGTCTCTGACTCTGTCTCTGTCTCTGTCCATGTCTCTGACTCTGTCTCTGTCCATGTCTCTGACTCTGTCTCTGACCATGTCTCTGACTCTGTCTCTGTCCATGTCTCTGTCCATGTCTCTGACTCTGTCCATGTCTCTGTCTCTGACTCTGTCCATGTCTCTGTCCATGTCTCTGACTCTGTCCATGTCTCTGTCCATGTCTCTGACTCTGTCTCTGTCTCTGTCCATGTTTCTGACTCTGTCTCTGACTCTGTCTCTGACTCTGTCTCTGTCCATGTCTCTGTCCATGTCTCTGTCCATGTCTCTGTCTCTGTCCATGTCTCTGTCCATGTCTCTGACTCTGTCCATGTCTCTGTCTCTGTCTCTGTCCATGTATCTGTCCATGTCTCTGTCTCTGTCCATGTCTCTGACTCTGTCCATGTCTCTGTCCATGTCTCTGTCCATGTCTCTGACTGTCTCTGTCCATGTCTCTGACTCTGTCCATGTCTCTGACTCTGTCCATGTCTCTGACTCTGTCTCTGTCCATGTCTCTGTCCATGTCTCTGTCTATGTCTCTGTCCATGTCTCTGTCCATGTCTCTGACTCTGTTCATGTCTCTGTCTCTGTCTCTGTCCATGTATCTGTCCATGTCTCTGACTCTGTCCATGTCTCTGTCTCTGTCCATGTCTCTGACTCTGTCCATGTCTCTGTCCATGTCTCTGACTCTGTCCATGTCTCTGTCCATGTCTCTGACTCTGTCTCTGTCTCTGTCCATGTCTCTGACTCTGTCTCTGACTCTGTCTCTGTCCATGTCTCTGACTCTGTCTCTGACCATGTCTCTGACTCTGTCTCTGTCCATGTCTCTGTCCATGTCTCTGTCTCTGTCTCTGTCTCTGTCCATGTCCATGTCTCTGACTCTGTCTCTGACTCTGTCTCTGCCCATGTCTCTGTCTCTGTCCATGTCTCTGTCCATGTCTCTGTCCATGTCTCTGTCCATGTCTCTGTCCTCTCTGTCCATGTCTCTGACTCTGTCCATGTCTCTGTCCATGTCCATGTCTCTGACTCTGTCCATGTCTCTGTCTCTGTCCATGTCTCTGACTCTGTCCATGTCTCTGTCTCTGTCCATGTCTCTGACTCTGTCCATGTCTCTGTCCATGTCTCTGACTCTGTCCCTGTCTCTGTCTCTGTCCATGTCTCTGACTCTGTCTCTGACTCTGTCTCTGTCCATGTCTCTGTCTCTGTCCATGTCTCTGACTCTGTCTCTGACCATGTCTCTGTCCATGTCTCTGTCCATGTATCTGACTCTGTCTCTGTCCATGTCTCTGACTCTGTCCATGTCTCTGTCTCTGTCCATGTCTCTGACTCTGACTCTGTCTCTGTCCATGTCTCTGACTCTGACTCTGTCTCTGTCCTCTCTGTCCATGTCTCTGACTCTGTCCATGTCTCTGTCTCTGTCCATGTCTCTGTCCATGTCTCTGACTCTGTCCATGTCTCTGTCCATGTCTCTGTCCATGTCTCTGTCCATGTCTCTGACTCTGTTTCTGTCTCTGTCCATGTCTCTGACTCTGACTCTGTCTCTGTCCATGTTTCTGACTCTGTCTCTGACTCTGTCTCTGACTCTGTCTCTGACTCTGTCTCTGACCATGTCTCTGTCCTCTCTGTCCTCTCTGTCCATGTCTCTGACTCTGTCCATGTCTCTGTCTCTGTCCATGTATCTGTCCATGTCTCTGACTCTGTCCATGTCTCTGTCTCTGTCCATGTCTCTGACTCTGTCCATGTCTCTGTCTCTGTCCATGTCTCTGACTCTGTCCATGTCTCTGTCCATGTCTCTGTCCATGTCTCTGTCCATGTCTCTGACTCTGTCTCTGTCCATGTCTCTGACTCTGTCTCTGACTCTGTCTCTGACCATGTCTCTGACTCTGTCTCTGTCCATGTCTCTGTCCATGTCTCTGTCTCTGTCCATGTCTCTGTCTCTGTCTCTGTCCATGACTCTGACTCTGACTCTGTCTCTGCCCATGTCTCTGTCTCTGTCCATGTCTCTGTCCATGTCTCTGTCCATGTCTCTGTCCATGTCTCTGTCCTCTCTGACTCTGTCCATGTCTCTGACTCTGTCTCTGTCTCTGTCCATGTCTCTGTCCATGTCTCTGACTCTGTCCATGTCTCTGACTCTGTCTCTGACTCTGTCTCTGTCCATGTCTCTGTCTCTGTCCATGTCTCTGACTCTGTCTCTGACTCTGTCTCTGACCATGTCTCTGTCCATGTCTCTGTCCATGTCTCTGTCTCTGTCTCTGTCCATGTCTCTGACTCTGTCTCTGTCCATGTCTCTGACTCTGTCCATGTCTCTGTCTTTGTCTCTGTCCATGTCCATGTCTCTGACTCTGTCTCTGACTCTGTCTCTGACTCTGTCCATGTCTCTGTCCATGTCTCTGACTCTGTCTCTGTCCATGTCTCTGACTCTGTCTCTGACTCTGTCCATGTCTCTGTCCATGTCTCTGTCCATGTATCTGACTCTGTCCATGTCTCTGACTCTGTCTCTGTCCATGTATCTGACTCTGTCCATGTCTCTGTCTCATGAACAGTGTGAAGAAACCAGCCAGTGTCACTCCCATTCACTTAGAGCCTCCGCCCAAAGAAGAGGGAGCAGCGGTGGAGCAGATGTAGACTTGATGTTACACTCTCCCCCAGCACACTACAACCACCCCAGGCCTTAACAACAACAACAACAACAACAACAACAACAACAACAACAACAACAACAACAACCACCACTAATAATACAGCCAGGGACCCACAACCACAAAGCTTTTCTGTCTTTTTCAAGATGGTTGAACTTGTGTGTACGAGAGGATACCTGGGAAACGGAGTCCTATTTTCTTTTTTTTTCCTTTCTTATTTTTAAATGAAAGAGGGATTAACACTACAAACTGCACTACTACATCCGTCCAGCAGCTCGAGGAGGAATGGTGAGGCTAAAACCAGTTTTGATTAAACGTGACTGAACAACCGAAACAGTATATGACTGTCAACAGCTGTCTTTTTCTGTTACCGTGACAACTGTGTGCTTATCTGTGGTCTTTTACATTTCGATCATATCTGTGACTTTTCAGCAAGAACGGTACAAATGACTCAAACACACACTCACCAGAACTTAGGCAGTTGTTGTGTTTTTTAAACTACTGAGTGCTTTGTTCATTTTGTACATACGTTTTAACTTATCTCTATTTATTTTCCATCTGTCACTCAAAAAGGAGTTTAGTGGTTTGTTTGCATTTTTATTTTTATTTTTTTGAAAGATCCACTTTTCTCAAGATCAGTGCATTTTTAAAAGCCTAACGTTTACAGATAATGAAATAATAATGTATATACATGCCTATATATTTTTTGATGAAAAATGTAAAGGGTCAGCATATTTTTCAGCGTTAGATATTGAGTTTGAGTGAAAGAGTTGATAACAGCCCTGTGGGTTTTTACTATTGACTGCAAGGGTCGGCCTCGGATCAGGTTTCCTGAGGGAAACTTAATGGTGGCTGAGAGAGAGAAAAATAAAAACATATTCACAGATTTAGCAACATACTGTCCAATTATTCTGATTGTACCACAATGAAATACAAACAAAAAACAAGGTAGTTTTTTTTCTTCTAATTATATATCTTTGGTCAGATTGATCCTGAATTTCAATTGAATTAAAACATTTTGGAATAGATGAAATTCTTACACAGCTACTTTCGTTTAAACAGCGTACACAAAACAGAAATGTGTTTTATCAAAGTTAGCTTCCAGGAAAAGTATAGTGTTGAAAGTCTGGTATCAGCAATAGCATTGAACACTCAAAGGAAACCAATGTGCATTACACTTTTCTGATGCGAGCTCACCGCAGTATTTTATTTGCAGCGTATGTTTTAAATCGGTGAACAATTAGCTCCTTCTCTCGGTTTTGGCCTCTTTCAGCCACCATAGCAGCTGGAGGCTTCAACGCTTAAACAGAACGTTGCGACTTTATCCCGTTCACACACTCTTCATGTCGGTACAATACAGAAAGCTAATGTTTGATTGGCAGGCTGCAGGTAACCGACTGCTTGCACAGTTTAAATATTAAAGATATTTTAAGGGTTTCTGTGTATTGTATGACTCAACTGCTGTCAGCGGCGTGAACTCGTCTTTGTTACAGCTGACAAAGTGAGGAAGGTATTTGTTCTGTTATTTGCCTTATTTTTCAGATTTTCTGTGGTGGATAAGTTTGGAGGTTTGATCTAAAATATAATCGGCCATTTGTCAACAACCAAATAGAGACTCCAAGATGTGACCATGAAACGGTTCAAACCTTTGAACGGAGGCTCAGAGGGATCGTCGTTGCTGCTTATGTATTTCATTATATCAAGATCACGACTTGAATATCTTTCAAAGTAACTCGACGTTTTTTCCTCCCTAATCCGCATCAGTATTTGCAGAGTGGTTTGATTTTTAATGTTTGGATTTGTGTGTCCAGAAAATCACATATTTACTATCTGCAGTCAGTCTGTCTGACAAACACTTATTCAGAAGTATTGCAGCCCGTGTCTTCACTGAATCAATGTCACTTTGTGTCGGGGACATTTCAGTTTGGTTTCTAAGACACTGCAGAAGTAGAATCGGCGTTTTATTTTCCCTCTAGTTGTTTTAGTAGTACGTGTGCTTCTCTGTTGAATCAAAAGGGTCCCACGAAACCATCGTCTCCTCAGCAATACGCTTGATTTGGTGAAATGCTGTAAGATGATTTGGAAGGTACGTTTGACACATGTATAATATCTTTTATCATGGAAATGAATAAAGAGGTTTTTTTTTACTGAGGTTTTCAAAGTGGTGCTCCTTTATTTATTGTTTGAGGTCATACCGTACTGTATGTTGTTGAAATAATTCATACAGAAGGATTTATTATCGGTGCATATTATTCATTAAATAAACTTGGAGCTACTGTTGTTCGTACCGTAGCTCAGATTTTTGTACACGTGTGGCCTTGTGCTGCCTGCAGATTTCCCCAGAGAGCTGGAGGCAGAGCAACGGTGAAGGAAACTCATGCAGCGAGTGAAATGTATGCAAATCCTCGGGGCTCTGAGGATTTCTGCAGCCGCGGCGGTTTGCCAAGGATAAATGCTGCTTTCTGCCCTTTGAGCTCTGACTTTTAATAACCTGTGATGTAATAAAGCAAGAAGTCTAATTATTGGAACAACTTATACTTCTGTTACATTTAGTTTTTTAAAGCTTGATATTTGAGTTTACATTTTCAAAGGTGATTTTCCCACCTTCAAAGCAGCCTCTTTACATTACAGTTCAATTAGCTGACGCTTTTGTCTTGTTTCACTACTGTCTAAAATTCTGCTTGTAACTTGACTGAATTTAGTAATCTGTCACTTATTGTCAACTTTTATACTGTCAAACATATGATAATGTTTGGTAACTCACTGCAGACTTTTAAAAGGTAAAACTCCATCTGGTAATGAAAATAAAAATGAATCCATTTGTGTATTCTCTTGGGACATGCAATGTGCCCACCAGCCCCCAGGATGTTTTGATGGTGGGTCTGCAGTTCAGACATTGACTCTCAAGTCAAAATACAAGTTCATAAGAAATATTTTAACAAGATAACATCGTACTCAAGTAGTTGCTTATATCTGAGAACATGGCGACATTGCTAAGAGAAATATTTTGATACTGCTGACGATCAGACGGGTTGAAAACAAACCCACGTTAGCCAAACCTCGCTGAAGTGCACAACAGAATTCTGACAAAAACTGACTGAAACTGTCATCCGTCACAATTTAGAGACTCACTTCCTGGTTTTGATCTTCTGACTTTTATGTTTCTTCTACTTTGTTGAAGTGTTTGTTCCCAGATATAATTAACACTTGACGATATGATTGTTACTGAAATGACGCACAAACAACATAAGAACCAAGTTGTAATGAACCAGAATGATCTATCGAGCACATTTGTAGTGGAAATAGTTGATTCTGATGGAAAACAGCTGAGGGTGCATTAACACAACATCCATCATCTCTCCGTCACATTGAGAGACTGCACTGCTGTTAATAAAGTCTGTCAGGTGTTTGTGTTTATGAAAACATTTGCATGAGGTCTAATTGAGATGGATTATATGACTGAATGTAAAGTGATGGCAATTGTGTGCGTTTAAAGCACTAACTGACAGTGCCAACAGTGCCATGTAGCGCCCCCCCCATGAAGCATTTGTTTCATTGCCTACACACACACTCACACACACACACAAATGTCTGTCATCAGCAGCTCCAAACCTAGCTATTACCACCCATCAGTCGGAAGTCGCTATTTCGTTGTGTGAGTGTGTGAGAGTGCGTGTGTCAGAGTGCGTGTGTATTCGCCGCCTTTTAAACGTCATTTTTGACCTTTTGAGCATTCTGATGAGCCAAGCTCAGGCTGATGGCTGAGATGTAGATGGAATATTGATTGTGTGTGTGTGAGCGAGCGAGCCGGGGGTTATTGTTAAACATGGAGCTCAGAAGCACTGAGATGATGACAGATTTAACTCTAAATACATCGCAGATGTATAATTGGATGGAAGAGCAAACATGGTTTGTCTCCTCGCTCCTTTTCTCTTCATTTCAATACGCCTTATTATTACCATGACACACAGCATGATTTATTATACAACAAAGTTTATTTTCCATTATTGTGTAATAAACACATAAAAAGAGAAAGATAATAGAAAAAAGGCTCAAATGTGATTTATTAGAGAATCTCAAAGGAACTCATATTTATCACTTTATCTTTCATTATTACTATGCTTTTTATTTATTTTTTACGAGTATTATCCTTAATTAGTCTCTTGGAATACATTGTTTTTTCACTTCCTTTTCTATTACTTATTAATCTTCATCTACACATCTCACACATACATACCTCTACAAACATACACAATGACGCTTACAGGACACACCACCACAAGTTACCGTTGCACTTCTATGAACTTCCCCTCGTAGCTCTGTTAAGGCCCTGTCACACATATCCGTATGACAGAAACGTATGCCGGCACATACGAAATATCAGCAATAGGTTGATATAAATTAAGGGTAAGTTGTGATCGTTCGAAGGACGCAGACGTTACGCCGAACACGCCAGACATACGGCCCTGTCACACAGTTCCGTATGGCAGAAACATGCTGGCGTATATGAAAAGTAGCTCAAAATTTGTCAGAGTCCAACTTTTCCACAGCGGTGTTGTAGCTGACGTATACATAACGAATACATAGCAAATTATTATACGTATGTCAAACATTGATAGCGTATCGCTTACTTATTTAAAACGTATCAGAGCGTCTGGACAACAGGAGCTGGAAAAGTGCCATTTGGTTCACGTCATGCTGATGCTGGAGAACGGCTAACATGTTGAACGCTAGCTGTACTGTAGAAACACGTTATAAGTTACTCCATCGTCAGGCATAATCTTAACATAGGGTAGGAATAGGGTATCCACTCGTTATCAATAAATTGGCTGTAGTGTTCATCGTCAGCCGACGTAGCCTATATCTAACGTTCCTCTAACGTAGTCACGTAGGTATTCACGTACTATATTTACGTAGGTAAATATTCACGTACTGTATTTACGTAGGTAAGTATTTACGTACGTATTCCGTATTCACGTATGTCTAACGTAACGTAACGTCTGCATATCTTATGAAGCACACGTCGGTTACGTCCGATAATTTTGAACATGCTCAAAACATCAGCGTTCAACAACGCACCCCAGCGTAACACAGCGAGCTCTTAACGAATACTACTTATACCTTACCTTATATCAATGTACACCAGCGTGTTGCTGATATTGTTGTGTACGTTATGCATTCGTTGGGCATTCGTCTGATACATTTTGTATAAGTAAGTGATGCGCTATCAATAGGTTAGACATGCGTATCTGTATATGTTCACTTTTCCGATCCGATGAAAAGTTGGACGTATTTGGACTCTGACAAATTTTCGTATGCGCCAGCATACGTTTCTGTCATACGGATATGTGTAACAGGACCTTTAGCTTTACTAACACTTTTATAAATATGAGACAAATTGTTTCAATTACATCAACAGTTTTGCTGTAATTTGTCTTAATAACTGCACGTTGTGTTCCTCTTACTGCATGCTATTTGTTGTGTTTAAAAATGAAGGAAAAGGAAGGAGGATGCCCTTTGAGTCGATTTTCAGTAGCTTTCAAATCTAATGAAACGAGCAACGGGAATTCAATTTGTAGAATTTGTATTACTTACCTAATTTTAAGCAACATTAATCAATTTTTAGGCTCGTTGAACATGCAATATTCACATATGTCGGCCTAACATGTTAGCAAACAATTACCTATTCACACATTGAGCAGACAAGGAGCAATATTAGCAATCATTTGTATTTGAATGTCCTTTTAGCTCTGCTTTCCTCTCCAACAACTCCTGAGACACACATCACGCTGTTTCGCTGCTAGATGTTTTTTTCTAATAATCGCTAACTTTGTCCTTCTGGTGTTTGGTGTGGGGCTCGTTGTGTTGTCAAGGTGATTAACAGAGTTTTAAATGGAAACAGAAGATAGGGGCCACACATCCAAAACAAGGAGCTGAAAGACGCTAAAAGGCTCTGTAGAGCTGCGGAGAGCTGAACAGTTGGGTGATAATTATCTGCCTGTTTGTCACCTTTCACGTTGTGCTTTGACATTTAATCTATTGTTATGTAAAAAAAATATTGTTTACATTTTTTTTTCTCCCTGCTGATCTCTCTCTCTTCCTTTCACTGTCATCTGTTAATCTATCTTTCATTTTCAAAATAAATGATTACAATTAGTATACCCCTCTCTTTTCTCTCTCTGTCGTACAACAACAGTTGAACAAAGCCTGGGGGTTTGTGATAAAAGCACAAATTCAGGAGCGATAGATAACCTGCTGCATGGCTGAACAATGCTCCACCTCCTTTCTATTGTCAGACATTGTATTGGTCAATATTTACTCAGCCTTGTGTCACAATGTATGTAATCTTCAAGGGCAGGAGCTGGAACATTGATGAATTGTATGCAGGACAAAAGAAGCACTAAGCTCTGCTGCTTCCTTTCACATGCATGGTGTATAGAGGATACCGGCTTTAAAATCATGTTAAACAGAATATTAGTTTTTTGAGTAAAGCACGGCGATACAGTCATGTTCGTATTGAAAACAAGGATAAACTGTGGTCTTGGACATCTCAATCATTAAAGCATTATGAGACAATGGCTCCTGGGCATAGATATAACATTAACACACACCTTTTGGATCATCACCTCTGTAAAGTGTACTTTATACTTGCACAAAACTGTCCAGCTCTTTCGCTTTAAAAACAGATGTATTGGACATACTGTATTTAGTATTTTTATGATATTTTTGTTATTATGTTTGTTTCTTGACTGTCTTTACATGTCTTTATCTTTTATTCTCTGTTATTATGTTTATTGTTATGCACCAAAACACCAAGGCAAATTCTTGTAAGCCTACGACTACAAACATATTGACGCCTTGCGTCTCTTTAATGTTGTTACTTTGTGGTCGCTTTGCTTCACTGTGTGGTCATTTAGCATGTTTAGGATGTTGCTTGGCACCACTTTGTGATCGTTTTGGTCTTTGTGGCTGTTTTGTGTCTCTTTGTGGTCATAGTAGCTCAGTCTGTGGGGGACTTGGCTTAGGAACCAGAGGGTTGCTGGTTCAAGTCCAGCACAGACCTACTTCAGAGTGTCTTGTCATGGTAACATCAGCAGTGCCCAGGTGCCCATGAGCAGCTCGAGGGCCGCCTGACCTCCCCCATTACTATAAAAAAAACTCCAACCGCATGTTTATGTTTATGGAGCTTTGTATGTAGTGCATAGTGGATTTATCGGAGCTGGTTTGATGAAAACGGCTGCCTGCTGCTTTTGGAAACACAAGACTAAACCAGACAGGACCAAAACTAGCAGCTAAAAGAGGCTTAAAAGCTCCTAAGAGCTGCAGACTTGTTGATCATTTTCTGGGGGTTCAGAACTACAAGCAACACCTTTCACAATACACGTAGTCATTTGAACCGTTGTTACTATACTATATAAAAATGTCTTCACTGTGGCACCATTTATTATCATTGAAAAGTGACAATGAACAATCAGGTAAATGCGATCAGCACTCAGTCAATGCTTGATATAATTTATTGGCAAGTATTAAATATATTTTCACTCTGCAGGTGCTTATTAAACTTTAACTGGACATAAAAACGTGAAGTCATAAACGTGACTTCATAGTAAAGCTAGACATCTTTCTGAAAAAAGAAACGGAAAGAAAAGAGACTCTTTAGTGATGGAGTGTTAAAAAATGCAAATTAAAAATCGCGTGATCCATCTGGGTTGTTCCTGTTGAAGGACTCTCAGCTGATTCTGCTGTCCAGGTGGCAGTAGAGGTACATGGACACGATCATGGCAGCAATCTGAGGAAACAATATAACACAAATGTTCTGTTGTTGCTTTATATTTACTAAAACCAGGCAAATCTGATGTTAATCATCTGTTATAGAGGTCCAATTAAAAATGTAACGTTTAACCCATAAGAGTTGCAGATTTAGAGCTCTAACCCTAAATGGATGAGCATCCCCATCTTATAGTAAAGACATTACTCCCACTGACCTTACAATTGGAGTAAGTTGATTGGGGATGTTTACACTGCACATACCAAAACAATGTCTTTTAGCCAAAGCGAGCACATTTTACCTCTAAGACTCCTATTCCTGCTGCGATGCCTCCCACGATGTTGGCATGCTCTTTGAGGATCTCCAGGATATGTTTGAAACAGCCCTGAGGAGGAATGTGTGCTTGTAAATATTATCATAAATTATTCGTAAATCGGCATGATGCACACAATGGACAACAAATGAAGGCAGCAGAAATAAGACATTCACTTTGTTGCAATGTATGTAATGTAAATACATGTTTTCAGCGTAAGGAAATTAGACATGGCAACTTATATGCAGTAGCTAATATACCTCATTCTAACTGTCATTTAATGTATTTAATGCTTTTTAGATTAATCAGTTTTGTTAATAAGTGAAAACACCAGTTTTCAGGCTCAAAATCAAATCACTGTGCTTGAATGTTTTATTCTTTCTGACTTGCAGTCCAAAGGTTAACTGGTATTTTTAACCACACCATCGACGGGACTGAAGACAAAGGAAATTATTCCCAACATTATTTTATTGAACAAATTTAACATTGAACTGAACACAAAAGACACCAAATAAACAATGATGACATTTTTTCTTTCGACTAACTCAAAAAACGTGTGCATTACTGCAGTCTTGCAAGCTCGCAATGACGATATAAATAGGATATATTGCGCACCACTTTGGTCCAGTCTGAAACATCTCAACAACTTTTGGATGGATTGCACAAGAAAAACAACATGTGATCGTCCGGCTGTGCGGAGGTGGAGCCAGGGTTTGAACTCCCTCCCTTGTATATGTCTCTTATATTAAATTGTTGTGGTGTGTCCATCTCACCTGCACAGCGCTGAGCTCTGCTTCCACAGGGCTGCAGTCGAGGCTGTTGGTCCAGCAGCAGACGGTCGGCAAGCTGCCTCCGTTCTCCTTTTCAAAGTTAGAGCCCACAAAGTCTGTGTAGTTGTTGAAACCGCAGCATTTCAGCTGAGAGAGGGAGGAAAACAATTAGTGAGAAAGTATGGTAAATAAAGACACTCTTCATTGTGCAGTCTCTCCTTAGACTGTGTTCCGTTGAGAGAGCCTTGCTGCTGTGTGAGTTGAGGTTGTCAGTTCAGCTGTTGCTCTGAATTTTTTAAAGTTTTTATATTCAGAACAGATTACAATTGAGCGTTTTCTTAAAGCGCACAACATATAACCACAAATTCCCAGGTTTGACTCCATCCATCCTCCATCCTTGGAAGCTTTGTTGCATGTCATACCTCTCTCTCTCTCTCTCTTTCTCTAAATTCTTATTAAAAGAAAAGTAAGAAAATATGTTTTCTGTCAAGGTCCGACATTTCTTGAAACCTAGCCATTGGTAAGCCGTCACACCAGTCACAATAAAAGTGTATTTCTCAGTAAGTTAGGTAAGAAAAGAGTTGAAAGCTCCCTGGGTTACCTTGACTGAGGCTATTGTGTGCAGGTGAGCTGAGGTAAAACGTATGGACAAAACCAGACACACCGCATGCACAGTCTACTGCTCTGTTATGGCTTTTGTTTGATTTCCATTCAGAAATTGTAGCGCTGCACTTTAGCCACAGGCAGTTTGTTTATGCTGTTTTATTAGTTCAGCTCAGTGAAGGACACAGCAACACAGTGTTACAGAGAAACATTGAATTAGTCTGTTAAAAGCCTGCATGTGCCTCCATTATGTACGACTGTGCACCCCCAACATTTTCAGTTTTTATTCTGCTCACAATAGCTATAAAATGTAACGCCGGTAACTTGGCAGCTGTACTGTGACCCCAGGTGCCCCAAAATCCCCGGTTCACTCTGTGTTTGGTTTGTTTGTTGTTTAATTATTAATTTTTTTAATATATATATTATTAATTAATTGCAACTTTATTTTTGAATATGCATTACAAAATAACAATATCAACTGTTTCAAAAACTATCTGTAATATCTTAATTATTTCAGTTATTATTGACACGCCTAATTATTAAGCGCTATATTGAGCACAATCCTAAATAAATGTAATTATTTAACATAAAGGTGACAGGATACACATACAGGCAACAGAAATAGAGGTACATTTAACAAAGATTTATATTTTTTATCCGCTGCAATTTGTGGAAAAAGTCTTTCATGCACCACTGATGACTTCCAAAAATACTTTCTGCTTCCAACTGTATCACAACATGTCAATATTGTCATTTTCTGTTTCTATAAATTATGTAAAATGAAATGGAGTGTGATGTAGCAGGTTCCAAGAATCAGAAGGTTGATTTTAAATGGAGAGGAAGTGAATGTGAAATGCCTACAAGGAGGTGGAGGATGAATTTAAAATCCGATGTTGCAGCTTGGTATACATTTATGTGCAGTTTGTAGTTAAGAGCAAAGACATGCAAAACCAGTAAATTCCTCTAAATTCTTAACATGCACATGTTGAAAGCAAACAGTGCAGGACTTCAGAGATACTGTACCTCTGCCATGGTGCTGTTCCAGATCTTAGTGACAACGGGATCAGTGCCGTAGTCTTTCTGTAAAGCAGGGGTCGCCCACGCTCTGAGGATCCCCTCCGCCTGAGGGAGACACACACACACACACACACACACACACACACACACACACACACACACACACACACGTGAGGACTTTCATTGGCATTATGTATTCCCGAGCCTCTCAACTTAAGCTGAACCCAATTCAACATTAGCCCTAAAACCAAGTCATCATCCTCTCTGGAAGTAATAAAGAGAAAGGCAAAATGTTCTCACTTTTCAAAAATGCCATCCGTTGCAAAAAGTGTCTTCACTTTTCTTAAGTGTTCTTTCTGAAATGTCCTACCCAATAATGTCCCAATTTTCCCAAACTATCCTAATTTTTCTTTACTTACTAAAAATGTCACAACTTTCCAAAATTGTCTTTATCTTTCTAAAAATATCCTGACTCCGAACCTTAAAAATGTCATCACTGTCCACAAAAGTCTACACTTACCCACAAATGTTTTTTCTCTCCAAATATATCCAGTTTTTTCCTAAATTTTCCAAAAATACTTAGCATAGCACTGTCAAAGGTTTTTTTTTATGACACTTTTCAACAGCCACTTCACGCCACACTGTCTCTTTTAGCATCTAGTATGTAGATGTGAGGCCTATACATGCAAATAAGCTCCTGTGGACGGATATAAAGCACATCACTGCACTGCAGAGCTTTTACCGTCAAAGTCCAACCGTGTCACACATACGCACACTTAACAATACACACACCATGAGCATGAAAGCCCCTGAAAATAATATACTGCAGCTGATTTCACGGGCGGGAAAGATAATTCTCTGGGAGTCACCTATTCATCAGAAATTAAATAAATCTTCTCCCACACAAAGCACTTGGGAAATAAACAGCTCCGGCCTGGCACCTGGAAAAAAATGAAAATAAATCAAAAAATGACCGAGCCATTATTCTCAATTCCTCTTTTTTACGGTCGTAAACGGGGGAGCATTTACATATATATAGATGCTCCTGATGGCTTCGGTCAGGACACATTTTGTCTGCTATTTGTGTTTATCCAAAGTGCAAAAAAGGCAGGTTATGTTTCAGGCAGGAGATGAGTCTTTTGTTGTGAAAGAATTCCTTCACAGACGCACAGGTTAGCTTTCTTTCCTACCTTCCCCCCTTCTCCCTTCCTCAGTCTGTTTTTTCCATTTTGATTAATAATCCCGTCGCGTACAGTCACACAAAGACCCATTTGATGAGGAGGGAGAGTGTGTGCTCTACTGTATGTGCATGTGGCCACGTGCAACCGTGTGTCTATCAGGTTTATGTGTCTGAAAGTGCATTTTTCCCCCTTGTGTGTGTACAGTGAAGGGGGCAGGCGTACGAGATGCCCGAGGGGATGCTGGAATACATGCCACAATTAAAAGTGCCCCCCAAGAAGCTGTGAGAGCGGCTGAGATCAGAGAGGGTTATTACCAGCCGGCTAATTCATCACTGTCACTCTGCCTCACCACATTCCGTTAAACACACACACTTGCATTCTTACACACTGATATGGGCCCCTGCAAACACACACACACACACACACACACACACACACACACACACACACACACACACACACACACACACACACACACACACACACACACACACACACACGGTGGACTGGCAGGACAAAGCCTATAGTAACACACAGCACAGTGAGGCGGGAGGTGATAACACATCTATCAATACAGTCGAGTGCACCACCTACACACACATGATAAAAGATCTTCAGCTTGTGTTATTGATCTTTTGTTGCTTTACAGTGTGTTGCTGCTTCTGAAATAATTTTCGATATCTTTTACTGCAGTTACTCGTCGGCTGCTAATTGGTTATTGTTCTTAAGTGGAAAAGCAATAAATTAACCTTATTACATTCAGCTGAGCGTTGCTTTGTTATGAGGAAAGGCAATGCTTGGTGGCATCAGCCATTTGCTACATTTCAGTCCACATGTTTGTATGCTTATAGCAGTTTGAAAAAATAATTAAGTATTTTGAATACACCTCGTCACACCTGTTTCTGACAAAGCCGCAGTTTGTCGCCCTCATTTATTGTTATTGAATAAAGTCCCAGAGCTAAGTATTGCTTTAGATGATCTTTAAAGTGGCAGTATTTGCTTGAACTTATTATTATGAATTACATGTTGATTAAAGGCCCTGTCACACATATCCGTATGACAGAAACGTATGCCGGCGCATACGAAATATCGGCAATAGGTTGATATAAATTAAGGGTAAGTTGTGATCGTTCGAAGGATGCAGACGATACGCCGAACACGCTAGACATACGGCCCTGTCACACAGTTCTGTATGGCAGAAACATGCCAGCGTATATGAAAAGTAGCTCAAAATTTGTCAGAGTCCAACTTTTCCACAGCGGTGTTGTAGCTGAGGTATACATAACGAATACATAGCGAATTATTATACGTATGTCAAACATTGATAGCGTATCACTTACCTATTTAAAACGTATCAGAGCTAGCTGTACTGTAGAAACACGTTATAAGTTACTCCGTCGCCAGGCATCATCTTAACATAGGGTAGGAATAGGGTATCCACTCGTTATCAATAAATTGGCTGTAGGATTCACCGTCAGCCGACGTAGCCTATATCTAACGTTCCTCTAACGTAGTCACGTAGGTATTCACGTACTATATTTACGTAGGTAAATATTCACGTACTGTATTTACGTAGGTAAATATTCACGTACTGTATTTACGTAGGTAAATATTCACCTACGTATTCCGTATTCACGTATGTCTAACGTCACGTATATATATAAAATGTGTATATGAAAATTTGCTAAAGATGTGTCAGAGTCCAAATACGTCCAACTTTTCCACAGCGGTGTTTTCGCTGAGGTATACATAACGAATACATAACTAATTATTATACGTATGTCAAACATTGATAGCGTATCACTTACTTATACAAAACGTATCAGAGCGTCTGGCCAACGGAGCTGGAAAAGTGCCATTTGGTTCACGTCATGCTGATGCTGGAGAACAGCTAGAATGTACTCTTGTCGCAGCCTCTCAGCATCCTTCATGCTCTCTGATGCTGGGTTGATGCCGGGTTGATGTATTCAGCAAGACGTGCTGTGAAGAAGTGAGGATGAGCTACTCACAAGGGACCCTATATACTATATTCAAACCCCAATAAGCTCCCCAAAAGCTAGCTGAACGCTAGCTTACCTTATATCTACGTAAACCAGCGCGTTGCCGATATTTTGTATACGCCATATTTTTGTATATCTTATGCATTCGTCTGATACATTTTGTACAAGTAAGTGATACGCTATCAATAGGTTAGACATGTATATCTGTATATCTTCACTTTTCCGATCCGATCCGATGAAAAGTTGGACGTATTTGGACTCTGACAAATGTTCATATACGCCGGCATACGTTTCTGCCATACGGATATGTGTGACAGGGCCTTAATGGCTATAGAAAAACGACACCATATGCATTTAGCTTGGGTCACTATAATCCTCATTTTCACGATGCAACTCTGTCTGCCACTGGATGTAATCTCCCGGGATAATTACAACTCGTTTTACGTTTCAAAAGAAGTGCACCAAACATTCTGCAACCAAAACAGGAAGAGGAAAGCACTTTTGTTTTCCTCGTTAACTATTGGAAGCCATCCGCAGCTACCAAAGAGTATCATTGTAAGTTCTTTGCACTAATATCCCCAGCAGTGGAAATGGCGAACAGTGGAACGCCTGAAGAAGCCAATGAAGTAGCTGTCAGTAACTGAAATAAATCTCGATTTTTGTTGCTGGCAAAATATTGTTTTGTATTTTAGCACTATTATGTACATTGTACATATGTTCCAGTACAATAATATGAAAAGTCATTTTGAACATCTGCAGCGAAGTCTAGTTGTGGTCAGTAAAAGAAACAAAAATCTAAGTGTCTCTTAAAATAAAAAGTAAAAAAAAAAGTTAATAAAACACTAGAAAATAAACACTATGCTAAAAGAGACAACTCCAGAGTTGGTGATGATTCTCTGGGTTTGTCATGATGAGTGACCCCTTTCTCATACACACAGTCATTTCTTCCATTATTAATGTAAAGATATTGATTGTGCAGCTCTAAAGCAAAAGTAATTGGAGTTAATCATCTTACATCACTAACTCGGGCTTAATCTTCCCTCCTACTGACGAGATATTAAAGCAAACAGCTATCAGTATTGGATTACGTTTTGAGAGAACATTCCTTTACTGTACTGAACATGGACATCGGTGTGATTCATTAAAATGGATTTTATATTTCATTCATCCAGAGTGAAGTCCATATCAGCCCCACTAATAAATCTCCACCCTGGTCACTTCCGAATCACTTGGCAGAGAAAGAACAACCATGACCACTGACGGCCTCTCATAATGCCTACTGGAATTGCTTATTTAATCTCAGTTATTCCGACCACCTGAAGGTTATTGGCTCTTTGCTTAGATGAGCTGCGGGGGGCGCGGCGGCCAAAAGGCAGATTTATGTCGCCGATAAGTAGGACAGAATAGATCAACGCTTTATTTATCGTCTCCCTTCATTGTATACGCCTCTGTCTCTTACTTATTGACACAGACGGCTATATATATATGCATATTAGATGTACAATGCCCATATTCATTATTCTGATCCTATTGTGTTTACTGTGTCTTATCAAACGCAGGAGATGGACAGCTGCTCTCACACACTCATATCCGTGATGGAACTGACGATGTTCTTTGTGTTCGTAATAAACAGATGATGCTAAAGCAAACAAGCGGTGTGCTAAATGGATTCTAAACCATATCTGTGATCTGCTTAAGGAAGTCACATTTTTGAGTTATGTCTTTGACAACAGCTCACACCTCTGTCTGTCTGTCTCTCTCTCTCTCTGCACCGGCATGCTGGCTGTCGATTCACTTCTCACCAGATGCTGTTTACATCGCCCGCCAGGGTTAGCTCAGCTTTTGTAAATGACAGGCGAGAGATGGGGCCGATTTATTTTAACAAAGATGCCCCAGCAGCAGCAGCAGCAGCAGCTCCCAAGTTGGCCTCCAAGGACACATGCACACACACAGAAAATCACACACACTCTCTTAGCTTCTTTGTGTGAGAGCAGGCACACTGAGGGTTGGACAGGACCAGAATACATTGGATAGCTGAGAGAGAGAGAGAGAGAGAGAGAGAGAGAGAGAGAGAGAGAGAGAGAGAGAGAGAGAGAGAGAGAGAGAGATAGATAGATTGAATGTTGCCAAACTACAAATACTATTTGTTTCTGAGAGAAGAATCAGCATCATTATATTGAGACCAAACAAAGAGCTGCAGAGTCAGCCACCAGGTTTGTTAAAAAATGCAGTTTGAGTCTCAGTAGCGATCAGACCACTGTTATCACACTATGTATATTAGAAAAGTTTTTGCCAATTAATTTCTCCTGGTAATTAGAAGAGATCTCGATAGATTCTAAAACTTTTTAATAGCTACTACAACAAGTTTTTGCTAATTGTTATTTGCCGCTCCCACAGACTCCCCAGCACAAAACATGTTTACTTTAAAGACTTAATTGCAGGTTTTTTAAAGAAGTCTTCCAAACTAAACAACAAAACATGCATTTTCCATTGCCTCCCAAAACAACTCGTAAGAGCATTTACTAATAAGGTTTCCCTGTCCACAGGACGACATCATTTAGTCTTAGTATCTTCCAAAATGCATACAACTAAGATTATTAGCAGTGTGCTGCTGCTGCTCAAACTGGTTTCCCAACATCACCAGCACATACAAGAGAGATTCCCAGGCCGTCCACTCTCCTGCGTTCGTTCATCGGCTCCTCCCTGCAGATGGATGTTTGTTAGATTACCTCTCCTGCTCCTGGGGACTCAGATACATCCCCTGATTGGATAAAAACTCCACTCTCCATTTTCTTTATAAGGGTCCCAATCTTCACTAACCTCCTTTAACAAAGCTCATTAGAAACCCTTGTAATTATTATACATGGCACTAAATGTAAATGGAGCATGTGTGTGTGTGTGTGTGTGTGTGTGTGTGTGTGTGTGTGTGTGTGTGTGTGTGAGAGAGAGAGGGGCACACATATGTAAATAGGCTGTTTTGCATATAAAATGCTTTAGCTTCAAGATTCCTGAGTAATAAATTGCTCAAAGTTGGAGACGGCGCACATGGCCCCGGGCTATCCTGGAGTCATTAAGTAGCCAAATGTAGTGAGGCGGACATAAAGCCCGTAATTCAATGATGGCTGCGGCTATGATGGAGAATTTACATGGAGATAAAATCCAGAGAGTGGGACGAGGAGGTGAGAGGGTGAAAGAGAAAGACCGAAAGGGACGAGACGAATTAAGAGACAAAGGAAGGGGAGGGAAGAGGAGGAGATAGAGGGGTGAGAGAAGGGAGAGGATATGTGATGAGGCAGTGAATGAAAAGAAAGAGGAAAAGGTGAAGAGGGGTGAGACTCACAAATGAAGAGTAGGCCAGAGCCACGACTCCAGCTGCCACTTCAGCGATGAATATGATGAGGATGATGGAGAAGAACTGCCGGATGAGAAGAAGAGGAGACAAGGAGAAAGTTTTATGTATTTAATTATATCAAAATTTTTCTTTTGTTGAGCAGTTTAACAAAATCAAGTCTAGACCTGCCATGATCTGCATTTATATTTGCCTGAACAGGCACAGGTGTGCTCTGCTTAATGTCATAGGCTGAGAGATTCCCTTTGGTCAACATTTGCTCCGATGAAGATTGGCTTTTCAAGTAAATACTGCAGTGGAACTAAGAGTACGGAGCCTTTCAAAAAGAAAAGAAAAAAACTGAATGACTAATTTGAACATCAGACCCAAAGAAAATAGTTTCTGAGGTTTGAAATCACCATCACATTTGAATATCCAGTGTCCCGTTAAACAGCTATTGCTGTACGTAACAATCACAGACTGTCGATAAAGCTTGTCTGATTACACAGAGGGACAATAAGGAGACACAGAGCCTGGATGATCCGTCCTACTAGCTCATCCATTATTTTTATTCAGTCCATTACAGCCCTTCCTCAAGTGAGCCAGATATGCGCTGCGTCCTGCTCGTCCTGTCAGTTGCAGGATCTGCTGCACCGTCATCATTCAACTCAATGGGAGATGTGGACATGATGGGGGCTCTACGGGGGGAAAAGTGCTGCCTGTGCTCCTCATTAGACTCACTGCAGTGGACTAAGAGGTAGTTAGCCTCGTCCTTAATGAGCATAATAATGTACACTGTTTTGTTCTGGGATTGCTGGTGTTGCGAGTATGAATCAGGCTGTAGGGGCGGATGTGGACATTAGCTGAGCTGTTAATGAACCGGCTGCAAATGCATGGATGGATGAGATACTGAATCTGGAGCAACTGGATGTAAAAGCACCTCATGACACCATTCATGATCATTTATGGTGTTTTACATCACAATGTCATTGGTTGAACTCCTTTTAAGGGCAAAGGAACACAATCAAGCGGCAACCTCCGGGTCTTAAAAGTGAAGCCAATGCAGAACCTAACTTAAACCTGCATTCTTTCTAATATCCAGCAGGGGGCGACTCCACTGGTTGCTAAAAGTAGTCTGATTGCATAGAAGTCTACGAGAAAATAATTGCTCTGCACTGGCTCCCGGTAAAATACAGAATAGAATTCAAAATCCTTCTCCTGACTTACAAATCAATTAATGGTCAGGCTCCAGCATATCTTAAAGATCTCATAGACTGCAGGGTTACTTGTGGTTCCTAGAGTCTCTAAGAGTACAATGGGAGCCAGAGCCTTCAGCTATCAAGCTCCTCTCCAGTGGAACCAGCTTCCAGTTTGTGTTCGCGAGGCAGACACACTCTCCACATTTAAGAGTAGGCTAAAGGCTTTCCTTTTTGATAAAGCTTATAGTTAGGGCTGGCTCAGGTTTGCCCTGGATCAGCCCCTAGTTATGCTGCTATAGGCTTAGACTGCCGGGGGACACCTCCCTGCTCTCTTCCTTCTCTCCTCTCTCCTCCCTCCCTCCCTTCTTCTATCCTCTTCGCCCTCTCTATCTGTATGCATTTATGTAAATGTATGTTACTAACTCACCATCTGGGGTATCATCCCCGGAGTGTCTGTCTCTCATGTGGCAGGTTGCCACTGATAAAGTTTACATCAGGATCATGAATCGTGACAGCGCCTGCTGACCTGGTCCTGCTAGACACCGGGAAGCCTTATTGACATTTTCCTGGATTCATCCATACTTTCTCTTTTTTTTTTCCAACACAACATCATTTCTGTCAAATGTTGTATTTGTACTATGTTGTTTATCCTGTACACACGACATCTATTGCACGTCTGTCCGTCCTGGGAGAGGGATCCCTCCTCAGTTGCTCTCCCTGAGGTTTCTTCCATTTTTTCCCCTTTAATTTTGGGGTTTCTTTTAGGAAGTTTTTCCTTGTGCGATGCGAGGGTCTAAGGACAGAGGGTGTCGTACCTGTACAGTCTGTAAAGCACACTGAGACAAATGTATAATTTGTGATATTGGGCCATACATTTAAATTTGATTTGATTTGATTTGATTTATTACCTCAGTAAACATTTTCCTAACAGCGTTATAGCAGGGTATGCTTTAGGGCCACGACTTTAGTACTTTACTTTAGTATTTTAGGATTGACAGGTCGCTTCCATGGTTTTTCCCAGTTTGGATGTTGTGCGTGTTTTCGTCCTACAACTTTAATCCTTTCAGTGTGTTGTGAGTTCAAATTGTAACATTTTGATCTAAAAATGTCTTAGCTCCACCCTCTCGTCTTCTCATTTTGCCAAACTTGAAGCTTCAAAAACATAATACACAAACCAATGGGTGATGTCACAGTAACGACGTCCACTTCTTGTTTACAGTCTTTGGACTCAAAACTTCTGGCTTCACTACATGGTTGGTTTTCCTATTTAGTTTTACCATCTTGAGTCTGACTGGGAGACACTTTGAGAAATCATCAGTTAGCATATGTCTTATATATACTTTATATTATATTATTTATCATTGTGTCATCATTTACAACAATGTAGTGCGGTTTATTAAATTAATTAATTCATTATGTTAATTATTTAACTAACACAGCTAGCTGACACACTATGGTTGTATGGAGTTTGTCTGTGTGACGGCTCGAACGTACTGCTGTCAAAATGGACTGGTTATAGTTACACGCACTTATATCTACAATATTATAAGTTATTCCTATTGTTTCTCTCCACTTTCCATTCAGGTGAGTTTTGCCAATTTTTTGCCTTAAAACAATTCCAACAGACCTGGACAAAATGTAAGAAACACTTTAAATTCAAAAGTTCACAAGTGACCATGTTTGTTGTGACCTTTGTGCAACCAATGAGACGACAGCTGGGACCTGAAAGCGATCGGAGGAAACAATAATTCTCTTTGTTTCAGAGTTTCCAGAACTATGTCTTACAATCTTACAAACATTGACAGGAAAACTATAGATATATATATATATTTTTTTAGCATCCTGTCAGGTAAACAATAATACATTCCTGCTACCTTAGGCACATTGATGATGTAGTAAACTTTGCCATTCAACTTGCGTCTGCACTAGTGTTGACACTTTCTATACCAGCTCTTTTACACCTACCGTGAGCAGCAGACATTTGCTCTCCTTGCGGGCCCCACAACAGCCCAGGAACCCCAGCAGCACCAGCACGGCACCGATGGCGATGCAGAAAAAGCCCACGTTGACAAACTGCATGCCTTGGATGGAGAATGGTCCCAGCAGCTGAAGGAAGGAGCCCCCATCCACGCTCACCCAGATCCCCATGGCCAGCAATGTCAGGCCGCCCAGCTGCAGAAGAATCCAGGAAACATAATCGACATACATTTTTGCAAAAAAACTATGCAAGCACAAACTTAAAGCTGTTACATTCAAGCCCTTGTCAAACGAGTCCACACAATGATGATTAAGCCTATCACTGCTGGGGAAATCTCACTGTATTTTGCAGAATACCATAGTTACGGTGTCTTTCTCGCGCTGGCGCACGTCTGCCTGCAGGTGAGCTCACCCTGCTCTCTTCAAGACTTCCTGCATTTTTTTACTTTAACCCTTCCTCTGAACGCCAAGTTTCTTTTTTTATCTAAAGCATCCACTCCAGAAATGTTGCTTCCGCCACACCCCAAGCTGCTGCTTATCTATAGCCACTTCCATATGGTATATACTATCACTGCCAGAAAGGGGAGGACAAAATTCCGCACTCCAGCTTTAACAACGGCAAGTAAAATGTCATTCATCTTGGGGGTTTCAACAGCTCTTGAGGGTGTAATAGGTTCTTGGAAATAAGAGGTCATCTTACGTCACTAACCCTCTCTTACTATTACCCCTCAGTGACACCATGATACCTCAATATCGTTCACTCCATTCAGAGAGGATGATACCTTTTGTGAGAAAGAGAGGAGCTGCCCCAGGCCTCCCATTATGTATCAATAGCACCAACTTGGCCTCTTTTTACCTTTCTAAACGAAATGACTGTCCATTTCCATGACTGCCTTTATCTCCCCAATCATGTCACACAGGCACAATAGACGTAAATCACACCATCTTGTGCTGCTAGATAGAGCCAGCCTCGGGGTATAAAGAAGTAGGCTACCGGATTATAGCATGGACCGTCAAGGTGGTGGACATTTACTGTCCTCTGAAGACAAGGATTTTACATTTGTCGGCTCTGCAACTAAATTCAGTAAGTTGGGAACGTAATGACAACAAGGACTAGACTCCACATATGTAATCTCTATGCACAGATTTTGCATTCATATGCAAAATGAACTGTAGGCAACGGGGCAAGATTTTGGTATCGGAAGCGTTCTGGTTACCGTAAGTAGTCCGAGTAGGATTGTCCAATCACGTTTGGTTGTATGAAGGTAAATAGTCTCTGTGGAGAGCAACACAGGCGGAACGCATTGACCGAAAAGCAATCTTGGAACCTATTGGGCCGTTGATCAGTCTTTATTTTGAACCTCAATAAAAACTACAGTTATCCACATCAAACTAATACAACTCCATTACCCCCACACTTTCTCTCTCTTTTTTTTTTACAACAACTATAGAGTCATGCCAGAAAACCATCAGATTTTATAACAGCCAGATGTTTCATCATTGGGGCAACACTTTTAAACGTTTAAAGCCCTCCAGGCAAGGGATGGATTGTAGTTTTTATTCTCAGTATTGATTGAATTTGTGGGAATGTACTGTACATTATCCTAACTTTATCAAGAACACAGGAAGAGATGGGGGGCATTTTAAGTTTGCATTAAAAGCAGATAAAACAAACAAAGTCTTACTTAAATAAATAAAATAAAAAATAGGAATAGTGTTAAACTTTACAGATCATTTAAAGTACTGACGAGCATTCATAGAAATCATTGACTCAAAACATGTGAAACCTGTTTGTAACAAACAAAAAGAGAACTATGCCACATGTTTCACATTACACTAAGGAAATCACCAAATCTCACCACCATTATCTCTCTCTGCCTGCCTCTCCTTCCTCATCTCTCCACCTCTGACCTTGTCTCCCACCCTTTTATCCTCCTCTGCCTCCTCTGTGTATTTCCCCCTATACTCCTCTCACTGAGTGATTTCTCGTCCTCTGCAGAAACCATGTTTGAAACCTGATATTGTCTGTCAGGCTCTATCAGGCTTGTTGTAGTCAGGGGGCCGCCTCTGCTCCCCTTCAGGCCCCGACACTTCACATCTCCTGTCAGACGCTGACGTCTCCCACGTGGGGATCATCTCCCCCTTCTTTTCTCCCTACCTTGGCCTTGCTCTTCCCATCTATTTTTTACTCTTCATCAGCCTTTCCCCACCTCTCACTCTGGGGTTCCCTTTCTCGTGATTTGAACCTGTTCAGTGCCATCATTGCACCGTTGGCTAAATGTGATACGACAAGTACATTCCCCCTCTAACTCCTTGTGTGCCACCATCATCCCTCACCAGGTATAATTATATTTGGCACAATGTCTTCTTCTTTTTGTTAAGATGGCTAATCCCTTTGATGGTGTGCCATATGCAGGTGAATGCCCTGTCAGTTGAACACCCACATGGACTGGAAATAAATCAGGTTTTTTAAAGAGTAAGGGGAAAGAAGAAGCAGTGTCATATCTATTGAGATGGGAAATATAACCTATTAGGGTTAGAGGAGAGGGAATGAATAACAGGCTGCTGAATAGGAGGCCACAGCCTCCAGAGAGGGGGAGGTGAATGGAGAGATAGAAAGATACAGGGGGAGCAGGAAAGAGAACAGGCCCGTCCCACCCCAATTGAAATGGAATTGGTTCTCTTTGAATGAGCTGAAATGAGAAAGACGTCAGTTGAGTTTAAAAACCCATTTTCATGGGTCATATTACCGGGAGCAGACAATCTGATTAAGTTCTGACTCTTGGGCCGAGGATCAGAACACACAGAGCATACATGGAGACACTTCTAATTTCCTATGCATTTCCATCGGTTCCAAGGCAACGGCGGATTTGGAACTAAAATCGCAGGGTTTTTTTTTTTGCAAACTTGTACCACTGTTTCTGTCCAGTCTAATGGGTTAGTTTAGCTATGCTTCAGAATTGAGAACCAGTATACTGTATAATTTCTCAATTCTTGATAATAGTAACGGTGCATGTTTCAAATTAAGACAATTTCCTCAACTTCTTAGCAGCAGTCACATTGTGAGAAGTTGGTCCTAATAAAGGTTGGGGGTTTTTTTCAGCCAGGGGACGTGTCTCACAGTGACTTCTAGGACTATGGCTTTTGATTGAAAACCAAAGATTTCAACACGTTTTCTGTTAACTTTTGTCTGGGACAGCCCAAAATCACACAGCGTAAAGGGATTTTCAACAGGACTCCTTGGAGCTGGAGTCAATGGTCTGACTGCAAACCTGTTGCAGTCAGATATCACCCGTCTGCTTAGTTTTTTCTCCTTTAGTTAATTTTCTCTTTTAATTTATTGCATTATTTTCAGTACAACTTACGTGTTGTGTCCTCTCTTTCCATTCCTGAGCTGACACAGTGAACTCGTGACATACGTCTGGTATTATGGTCAATTCTGTTTCACTGTCAAATAGGTTTGACCACAATGTGGCCAACTGTGGTTGGAGGTTTGGTGTTAGCTGCAGCAGAGATGACTGGTTGGAGGTTAAGTGATAGGTTCAGGTTTTTTTTTGTCTATTTTAATACAATCAGTTTAGTCGATAGACTTGAACACATATGAAGCTTTATGGCTAAGTTAAGGGTTTCTCCCAGTTAGCAGCTTCACGTCACTGCAATTTGTGACGTATTCATAATGACTATGACTTAGGCACAGCGTACTTAGCGAAGAGAAACCATAACATTTTAATGTTCAAAAGTCAAGTTTTGAAGTCTAATGATTCCCAGAAGAATATTGATTCCTATGTAAATCTGGCCCTTCATTTCCTAGAAAGATAAATTCTCTGAATGCAGATCACCACTAAAGATGATAACAGCAAACTTGAAATACAGATGAAGTGTTTAAACGGTCCCATTAAAGCATCGTCTTTATGAGCAGAAGAGAATAATTTCATAAATTCTGCTCTGCTGGCTAACATTTCAAAGAGACATCATAATCAGTGTGCTGCTGTGACTTTAAGAGCTGCAGCACCAGATCCATCAAGCGGCGTAACTCAGGCAGAAATGGTAAATGTGAGGAAAATGATGACTTGTGCTGGGAGCTTCATCTGTGACAGTGGGACTCCAGGTGGGCCCGACTCGGCCGGCAAATTCAGCTTACCTGTGCCAAAGCTTCTCTCCATTTCACAAACCAAATTAGTTATCAACATTAAGCCGAAGATGTAGGTGGCAAAATTAGAGCCTTGGAAGTTAATGGGATGAAAATTGCTACGTTGGGGAGAAAGTGGAGGAGAAAGGAGCATCATTTAGGCCTTCTGGCTCAGTGATCTGAAATGTTTATGTAACGTCTGTTTGCCTTGAGGGACGGCATACAATTATGATTTTCTACGCAGTGTGATGAAAGCTTTTGTTTTGTTTGTAATTCACACATGACTTATCACCCCCCCCCCCCCCCTCACACACACACACACACACACTTCCCTAACCTCCTCCTCATATATGAGCATGCAATCAAAGCGGAACATACTCACAAAGATAAGCAAGTTGAACAAGACCATCATCAATTTGACGAATGTGAAACAGCCCATTTTAATCTGTAATAAAAGGAGAAGATAAATTATTGCATTTCCTCTTTCATCAGCCGAGATCTTCTATCCCTCTCTCTCTCACACACACACACACACACACACACACACACACACACACACACACACACACACACACACACACACACACACACACACACACACACACACACACACACACACACACACACACTGGCCAATCTTCACGTGCATGCTGTGCTATTACATCCAGCTCTCATCCCAGCGAAATTACTGTGAAAAAGATATCGCTGACAATGAGTCTTAATGATAACACACACAGCTGTGAGAAACAGTAAAGATATCTGTTAATGAGAGATCTATAGGAGAGGGAAAGCCATATTAGAAAGGAAAATGTGTTTACATGTGGCAAAGACATTAAGGCACAGAACAATGTATAATACAGTAAAGTAAGTAAGACTAAATGAAAATAATCTTTTTACTTATATTTGATATTTTTATACTTATACTTTCCTCCTTGGTACAGCACACTGAATCTCGTTGTACATGTACGATGACAATAAAGGTATTCATATACAAATCTTACCCTTTAGCGTGCTAGTCTTTCTTTGAATCCAAAGTAGAGTAGATTTAAACCAGTTTAATAGTCCCTGGTTTCAGAATAGATAAAACTGACTTTATAGAAACAACAGATCACTTTAAAACAAATTTGCAGGGAGCTTTCTGTTCCTCCGGCTCAGGTGTTTCTTGGTGAACTACAATGACGACTCTGTCTAAATATATCCGTATAGTGAAAAGAATCTGATTTTAGAAATATGACGAGAGCCTCCTTTCAGGCTTGCTGGTGGAGTGAGTGGAGGCCAGGGTGTGGTCCCTGAGGATACAGGTGACAGCAGGTGGATATTGTTCAGGCACAGGAGTAGCAGCTCTGACCCCTACAGGTACTCAGTGACACAGATTCACAGCACAGGATCACCTTCTTAGGGATTTGAATTGGAAAAGATGGACATGTACAATTTCTCTGTTGTAGGCCTCCTCAAAATGCTCAAAGTTTAAGACGAGAGAGTGATATTGGGAAGTTAAGTAATATGTTGCACGATATTGGTTAGATGTAGTCATAACCACTTGAGTCTGTTAAGTTTGTTGCTCTTACCGTACAATAGTGTCATATTGTACGAAATACGAACAATACGATTCTCTTCACTATAGCTGTTTGCGTTGTTCTCTTTCAAGCCAACTAACGTTTTGTCACACTCGCTTGTACTTTGCTTAGTAAATAAATAATCTTTGTTTTAAAACCACAACCGGTCTCTTATACCAGCCTGGTCTCACCAAATGGCGTATGAATGATCATTTCGCGCATCATTACTTCGCATATTTTTGCTCTTTGTGTGTCATTTTACGCTGCCGCAATATTATACGCTAAGAGCAAGTGCTCCAGAAAAAAATAAAATGTCCCATCGGACCGAAAGCCCATTTGTCAGAAAGCCCGTTATCCGGAAGACAAAGGCCCATTATTCTGATTGGTAAGTTCTTGTTGCCTTTGTTGTTTGGGTTGGTTAGGTAGAGGCATCAGGAGTGAGGTTGGTTAGAGTGACGGTAAGAATATCAGATTAAAAATATCAGGGTAAGCCAAACCGAGCCAGAGTATGGCAAGATATGCTTTTGCTGTCATTCTTCAAAAATAATTAGCCATGTGCATCTGTTTGTTGGAGGGAGAGTGCAAATTTACACAACAGGCTTCATTCTTTTATCCCAAACCATGATTTTTCCCCTAAATGTAGTTATTGTAGTTATGATTACTTAACATAACCATAGGTCGAGTTTTTTTGAATTCACAACATTAACCACGCGTTTAAAACTGCGAGTGTGCATCCGTATGAGGAGTTTGGAATGATAACGGGACGTTAAATGACACACAAAACCCTTGAAATGTGTGACATGACACACAAAATACTATTAAAAGTGACAAATTATATACACATCATCTCATGAGCTCATATTGCCTATACAGGAGTTAGCTTAGCAATCATAAGTATGCACCGCATGCCTGTTCGAAGCTACTACATCCACTGTGTCGTACTTTCCCTGCTGTATGGATGCAGCTCCGTCATGCTCTGTAGTGGATTTGGGTAATTTTACACTCCAACGACTCCAGCCAACCTTACCTGAGAGAGCAATACATTTGCCAGATATATCGGCTAGCTGGCAGCCTTAAAGCCTTTTCTCTTGTTAACTTTTTGCCTGTGCCTCAGACTTTTACTGAGCCATCGAGTGCTCATTTTAAAACAATTTGGCTGTAAAAAAGGCAGCTGTAGACATAGAGCTAACATTTGCATGATCAGCTAGCTTGATTGTGTGAGCTTGGAGTTTGACCGCCATTGTTATGCAACTTGAATATCTATTGTCATGATAAGTTTATAAAGTGATAAGAAATGTAGTCTGAGGATAACACACAAAATCCAAATTATATTTCTATAAATCTAATGTATGCTCATAAAAACAAAAACCGCAGCAACATCATCCACTTTGGACATCTGCCTCTGTTCTGTGGC
The DNA here is from genome assembly GCF_900634415.1 of Cottoperca gobio. NCBI lineage: Eukaryota > Metazoa > Chordata > Actinopteri > Perciformes > Bovichtidae > Cottoperca > Cottoperca gobio. Next base: position 7,812,369 of record NC_041358.1, on the reverse strand, counting down.
TCTGTTGCTGCTCTCTGCTGTCGAGTCTATTGTTCATCTTTCAATCCTTTGTTCCTTTAGCCCCTGAACACTGCAGGGGCCTGTACTCACCACCAGAGGGGAGTAGTGAATTGCAAAGAGCCTCCTCTCTTCATTGTTGTCCTGCAGCTTCAACTGGTGATGAGTGTTTCTCTGAGTGGAGGAATGTGCTCTTCTTTGTCCAGGAAGAAGAGAAAGAAAAAATAAATAAAAACTCAAATAAAATGTTGTTCTTTATGTTTATTTGTCATCACCACCTCACAATGTTCAATTCAGTGGTACATTTTAGTCACATTTCAAATCCAATCAGCATTAGATTGTGTAATAAGAGCAATCAAAAGCTGTAACTAGATATTTGATTACAGATGCTGCATGTGCTGACAGTTTTTCTGCATCCTTTCACCATCTATGGGAGAAATGCAACAGCGGGAGCGAACAGTTTCTTCCTTTGTCTCATCACATGTTTCTTCCTCAGATTCTTTTTGAGTCAAAGCCCATTTATACTGAGCTGCAGGCCAGAGAAAAAACTCCTTGAAAAATGGAAGAAGCCCTCCGCCCAATGCCACCTTGTTGGAGAGTTGAGCCCATATGAGCCGAAGTCTTTCTCAGTAATATCACTTTAATGGCCTTATTGTGAGTTATGACAATCTCACCCACACCGTCATTAACCCACCGATCCTTAATCTCAGCGAGAGGACCACCTGTCAGGCTTCGTTATCCATTAAACCATTAATAATCTCTGCCAGCGTCCACGCACACACACATTGTGTGGCCCCGGCGTGTGGAGAAAGAAATTATACCAGACATGTGCTTTTTCACCTCTGATGAAAGCAGTGACGGGCCGCGGAGATCTCGGGTGAGATGGAGAAGGTAAAAAACAAAGGGTCCCTTAATGAGGTCGGTTAGATTGAGGATTATCAGTGACCCTGCAGGGCAGCTGCTATAGTTACGCATCTACTGTTGCTGCCATTACGTGTGTACCTTGTAGATCCCAAGTGAGCATTGATTCATCCGTTAACTTGATTTTAAGGTTGATGTAATATCATCCTGCTTGTGCCCAGCAGCTTTAATGGCCCTACTGCTCATTAATAGCTCTTAGAAACTTGATAGAGTTTCTGTGACTCACGGTGATCAGCCTGGAAATTAAGAATCATTTTAGTTTGTCACACAGCTGCTATAATTAGTTGTTGACACATGAAAATCTCTTATAACTAGCCAAAGGGAAGTTTGATGAATTAAGTATTAATACCCTAAAAGTACACATGATATACCTGCTTCAATTTCATCCTCAAATTAGTGCTTTTGAATTTGTCATTAATTACTATTTTTAAGGCATTTTTTATACCTCTTATTAGAACTGACAGCAGAGAGAAGACAGTAAATGAGGGAAGAGAGATGGGGAATGACATGCAACACAGGTCCCCAGACCGGCTTTAACTTACATCATGACTACTTCGACCCAATACTACTTCTGTCCAGAGAATACTATGCATCAAAGATGCGATACTACGTGACTTAGGCAGTGTGCTCTACAATTAAGTCGTCCTCTTACGTTATGTCATTCCTGTCTCCTTTAAATTACATTTATATTCTACTCAATGGTTTTGACTAATATTGTTTGGAAGAAATGTAATTGTTACATAGATTATGTTCACCGCCATTGTTTTTTCCAGTCCTCAAAGTGCTGTAAAGTTGTGTCACACATAAGGCGTACAAAGGGCAGGACTTTAGTTTTTAAACCAGTTTTCCAACCAAGGGAGAAAATCACACTTAGATTGAACTGCTGACACCTGATATAACATACATGCAACCTGTCATGGGGGTCATATTAAGGGGTCACAGGGTTTTCTTTGGTCCTTCATGATGATCTTCCGCTAACCTTAATCAAGACCTTTGAGTTGCCAAAACAATATTAATCATGCTGTATGAACATCTTACACCCTTGCACAGACTTTAAATACGTTTCCCTATTATGTTGATTAAAAAAAAGAGCAACATTTCTAGGAGACAGGTTTGACCTAATCACTTGTTTCTTGTGGAAATTGAAAGAACATTCAGGAATTTGGGGAACTGATTTGTATTTTGAAAGCGGAAATGACTACTTTGATGGTACGATTCGTCAAAGGTACTTTCTGCTGAAAAAACATGGTTGTTTTTCTTAGTTAGTTCCTGGAATGTTGACATTGTGAAAATTACACCTGACTGCAGTAATGCACTGCTGGTGATGCTGTGTGTGTGTGTGTGTGTGTGTGTGTGTGTGTGTGTGTGTGTGTGTGTGTGTGTGTGTGTGTGTACAGCAGGGTGCTGACAGGTCTGCTGTCAGACATATTTCTGGTAGAGACCGCAGAGTTCATGACCCCGTGAACTATAAACCACCAGTACCAGGCCTCTTGACTTTGGATTACCGTAAATAGCCTCTGGTCATAGAGCATGTGTGTTACAAAAGTCAGATGATGATGATGATGATGATGAGGGTGATGATAGTGATGAATACTTGCACCTATCCTGACCTCTCCTCTCTGCACCCTCCTGAGGCAGGACGAGTCTCTAATCTCCGTGTTGTTGTCCTCGGTTAACAAAGGGGGAAGAAAATCCGAGGTGATGAATCTCCTCCGAACGCATCGCTCTGACATCTAATAATGCCTTTTGTTCAGACAATAACAATCACTGGTCCCAATCTTTATGAACTGCCTAATTATTTCCACATGACATATGATATTGAGAGCCTTCACCTGAAGGAGCACAGCAGTCACTTTATTATTGTTCATCATCCATTATGTCGACATTACAAATTGCTAATTTCTTTCAAGTGAGGGATGAAAATTGGGGGCTGGAGTGGCGCCGATTCAAACCCTGTCGTTACAGAGAGTGGTACCTCTGTGACCTCTATTGTGTCTCCTGTGCTTTAATTTATCTCACACACACACACACACACACACACACACACACACACACACACACACACACACACACACACACACACATAAGCATCGCATATTAATTCACAGCAATCCATTAGGCCATAGGAGGTCCTCGGTCTATAAATCAAAACTAAAGGGCTGGCTAATTGACTCACACACAAAGGAACAGGACGGCTATGAAGAAGATAGGAAAAGATAGGAGGAGGGGGAGAAGAGATGAAGAAAAGGGGAATGAGGAGGATGGGGTTAATGGAAAATTAAGTGAAGGACGGGAAAAAGAGGAGGAAGAGAAGAAGAGCAGCAGTGTGCAGCGGTGTATCACTGCCTCTGACCCGCGTGCCTCCTTTGTTCTATGACTGATGGTATTCTGCGATGACACACATTGCTTATGAGCCCCTGTGGCCATGGGCTCGATCTCACCACCTATAGGGCCACTGTGCAGCAGCAGCATATAGGGGACAATCTTCGCAGGGCTCTTCGAGGCGCTGCTAATTAGCTAAAAGGGGTCATTTGTATGCAGCCTCTCTGTCTCTATATCTCCCGCTCTTTCTCTGCCTCTCTCTTGGTTATTAATCCATTTCCCCTCTTGTCTTTATCTCAATTTGTCTCCTCAACTGTAATTGTATCTGGTCTAATAACTAGCGTAACTTGAGTCTAATAACTTGGCAGTTAGCCCTAACAGATTAGAGTTCAGAAACTTTCATTTCCTCCTCCTAAATGCTTCTTATGTACTTACAGAGGAACGTTAACACCTTCTAATCTGTTACATGTCTGTTATGTTTATATAGGAGGAATTAACAAAACATGGTTAATTCTTGTTTTTTTATTTGTGCACAGAGGTACGGGTCTTCCGAGTAACCATGACCGGACCTGGGACCAGACTACAAATAACTACAATAATAGTCTCTGAACCTTTTCTCTGTTTTCCCTATAATTAGCACCAAATTTTATAGGTTTTTTTTTTCCAGGAAATCATTTTGAAATAACGAAACCATAAAATAAAGCATGAACAAATTTCACAACTTTAATGCCAAAAAACTAAACAAATATGTAAGTGTACATGTAACACCAGAATTTTATCACCAGAATGTTATTCTTGGACAACACACCAGTTTAGACCAGGGGTGTCCAAACTACGGCCAGCGGGCCAACTGCAGCTGCTGTTGGCAGTTGGCCTATGGGCTGCGGGACCATTTTTAATTGGCCCGCAGCAAATTCTAAAAGTATAATGGAATATGGCCCAGATAGAAACTTGAGCTTGAATGTTTTGTACTTCTTAGTTCTAACACAGAAACACAGTTTTGACTTGTCAGCTAACTTTAAAACATCAAGTGTCAGATAAAGCTTGTGCTTTAGATTTTACTGGATTGCATGTGATGAGAGCACAGATGCGACAGACACTGCAGCTGTTAATTTTTTTTGCGTGGAGTTGACGATAACTTTTGCGTTACGGAAGAGCTGCTTGGTCTTAGGAGTCTAAATGGCACAACATAATTCGAGCACGAGGACTTAACCACAGAGAATTTCAAGCTTTCCTGTCTGATGTCGATGCTGAATATGAGGACGTACTCCACAGTTCTGATGTTGATGCTGATTAATGCAGAAGAAGTTTAAGAGAGTCTGCAACTATATAAACTTATATAATAATAATTATATACAATAATTCCCTGAAGAATCAACATCAGCTTCTCTCCCTCCCTGACTTCTACCGGAGCTTGGAAAAGTTTCCTCTGATGAGACGCCACGCACAAAGAATGATGAGTCTGTTAGGCTCATATATGTGAGCAAACATTTTCTCTGAACAAAAGCAGATTGAGAACCAAAATGAGCGACAGCATCTCTGTGATGTCCTTTGTATCTCAAACACCAAATTTACTCCTGACCTGCAGCATCCTTCAGTCCAAAGTGTAGCATCACTGCTCCCACTGAGTGCAACGCTGTTCCCATTATAGGCCAGTTAAAACATATATTACACAGTATTTATGTTAATAAGCTCAATTTTTCAATAAATTAGGTCAATTAAAGTTGATAAAAAATGTTTGTATGTGGCCCTCAGTGAAAAAAGTTTGGACACCCCTGGTTTAGACCAAGGGGCAACTTCCAGTTCTAAGGAGAGGAAGCCAACTGTTTCTAATGAAAGTGCCTTAAACTTACAATCTTTCTAGTGGCCAGCAGGGGCGATTGTATAGAAGTCTATGAGAAAATGACCCTACTTCTCACTTGAGGAACATTGACATATTAACATTGACTTTATATACTTAGTTTATGGTCTCAGTCACTAGTCTTGAGGCTTCTTCACTACATCATGATGTTCATTTAATAATGGTATTGGTAATTGGTAGTTACCACAGTGTTTTGAATTTGTCCGGTTTGGGAATTTGTTTTCGTCTTAGAAATTTAACCCTTTCACGGTTTGTTTTCAATTCATGAAAGTTAATTGTTACATTTTGGGTTGTCTTAAAATGTCTTGTACAGGTTTTGAGAGTACTTTGCTCCACCCTGTTGTGTTCCAAAAAAACAAGATGCGACGGCCAAAATGCCAAACTCGAGTCTTTAGAACGGTACAGTAGCCCACACACCAATGGGCGAGGTCACAGTGAGTACGTCTACTTCTTATATGCAGTCTACGGTTTAGACCTTCATGTTAGAATGCTAATAGCACTGTTCAGTAAAGTAACAAGTTAGGTGAAGTAAACACAATATGGCAAATCAAAATACTAAAAAACATTTTGTGAGTGTAGCGGGAACTCAGTATTGCCCTCATTACACAGAGGAAAAAAAATATTATTGATGTAATACAACTGATGCTAATGTAAGTTAAGTCAACTGTGAAATGCAGGAAAAATTACATGTTTGCTGCTCTTTTTGACCACGGATGGTGGAGCATCATGTGCCTGCCGGTGTTGATTGTTTCTGATTTAGTTATGTTAGGGTCTATTTTGGGTCTATCTGTCCTCAGATCCTTTCTGGGTTTGGACTCTTTTTATTGAAAACAGATTTCTCCATGTCAAGTTTGAGTAGTTTTCCAGACTGTTTTCCAAAATTGCTGAAGCTAGCATCTTTCTTTCTTTCTTTCTTTCTTTAATGTTGAATCTTCCCCTCTTTCTCCTACTTCCTTGTTTGCTTTACTTCCCTTCCTTACTCCTTTCCTTCTATCTTTTTTTATACACACCAACACACACACTCTGTCACTCTCGGCCCTTCAGCCCCATTTTCTGTTTCCCGGTTTGTGTAGGGGATTGATGGAGATATGGGAGGCTGTCATGCAGTAAATAGCATGGACATTGGCTCCCCGCCACGAGATGGGAATCAAGCCTGCTTCTTGTGCTCTTAACGCTTCCCCTCTTCTCCCCTCTCTAACTGTAACTCTGGACTTCCTCCCACCTCGTCCACTTCACCTGAAAAAACATTAAGTATGGACCGTGGAGGGCAGCGAAGCCACCACAAAGCTTCCCTGCTATCCCTCAGCCTGATGCACGAGCCAATCTGCCTCCCTAACAAAAGGCTCTCCAAAGCATCACTCCTTGTCCGCCTTCAAAAATATATCTCTCTCCTTCTCCTACTCAGCTAATCTGCGCCTCTCTCTCTCCCATTCCTACTCCTTCTCTTCTTTTCCATTTCTTTGTTTTGCCCGCTGAATGAGTTATTTCCTTGCGACGTCTCATCAGGCATGCAAAGCGCCTCATCGCAGCATCATGGACAATGAGTCCCTCTGGCTCGTGAAAGGTTAATGCTTTGGATGATTGTAAATTGTTTGGCTATTTCAAGGGGCTGTGAAAGGGATAAGTCAACCATAAAATTTGATCGGCTGTCTCCCTCTCATCCTCCTCCACCTCTCTCATCTGCAGCATCCCCTGTCACTTCCCTCAATCATTCTAATTTTCCTTCTTCTTTCTCTTTGCTGTCCTCATTTTCTCTTCTCCTTTGCATTTCACTTCATCTTTATTTTGCCATTTTCATTTTGTTACCCAAACACGAGTTCAAATGTGATGAGACTGAAAGCTCATCCCTGTAGCGTCCTCCATGGCTTTGTCCCACATTAGGGGAGGATTTCAGGGAAATTGCCCTCTCTGCCTTTATACCTTCGACCACAATTTACAGCGTGAGACTACAGTGGGGAATCATTTTGGCTGGTCAAAGAGGAGTAGAATGACTTTCATGTGCTCACATGGTTATCATTAGACCCAGCTGGAGTAGACAGCATCCCCATGTTGCCCTCCATAAAGCAATGACCCCTCAACTCTTTGAACAATAAAGGCTGGCGTCTGGGTGGCTCAGTGGGCCGAGACATGTTTTGTTTCTCTTCACTGTGGTGAACTGGAGTGATGGTATAGGATGTTTGTTTTCTGACATGATGGAAAAACATGTTGTTTATCATTGCCTTCCAAAACCCCTCCCGTTTTCCCCGGGATTATCCCGTATTTTTACTTCTATCCCGTTTTTCTCCCGTTTAAATATTTTCCTGTAATTATCCCGTATTTTTAACCTTTCAAAAAACGTTATCCGCCAGTAAACACACAGAAGAAGAAAACAGGAACAATAACACAGAAGAAGACGAAAACATATGGATGAGAGTCACAGTGAACGGGAGATAGATGGAGACGGTTGTACCTGCCAAACAAGTTAAAACGTTATGCAAGTACCTGGCCAAATGAGAGTAGACCTTCCCTTATTTATTTAAAGCAGAGTCGGGCAAACTCGTGCTTTTTGTAAAGTGTGCCATTCAGATGTTAGCATCGCACACGATGGAATAAGCGATGTTCGCCAGCAAGACAAATCGTCCAAGCACAAGCACGAGGCACAAAACATACACTGTCAATGACTTAATGTGTGATAAGAACTGTGTCGGAGGCAGACCAAGTGACCAAAGCTGAGGTAAAGATGTCGATGCTTTGCGTTAAAAATAATGTAGCCTTCAGCTTCTGCGATGATTTCAGTCGCAGTGTAGCGGACATGTTTTCCGACTCTGCCATCGCAAGGAAGTCCTCGTGGGGGAAAACAAAAGCCACACAACTATAAATAAATTGATGATAATAACTACATAAATACATAAATCTTATAAACATGTCTGTACAATACATACTTTAAATAAACATGTATTTCCTGAATGTATATACCCGTCCCTTATGTGTTTACATTTACTGTTTATTGTTTGCTGGAGTCCAGCAAACAATTTCCCATATTTTGAAATTCCAATGTTGACAGGTATGAAAATGCAATGCTTATAATCAAATATCTACAACAATAAAGGCTGGAATTATTCTATATTGTTATCACAATATTCACCAAAAGACTAAAACTAACAATAAATTAAACACACTAACAAATTATTAGCTAGATTACCAACTGGGAGAAGAAGGCAACCGGGGGCCTCATACCCCGAGGGGGTATCCTTTTCTATGTGTTTCGGCCTTTCATCCACAACCAAACGGTGTTTTAGGTCACCGACACACACAAAAAACAGGCACCGGGTAGTATTAGTTGAGCATAGGAGTACTCGTTGGTCTTCGAGTTTGCATTGTTGTCCATTACAATACAGTTGCATTGGGTAATATATTCCTTTGTTACCATTCTTTGGCCCCCACATTGTATATGAAATAAGTTCAGGAGAAGAAATAATGATCTGTCACCCGCTGACATCGTCTTGAACAAAGGCTGCTCTACGTACAAGCCAATCCATGACCCACATCATAACGTTTTCTTGATTCTCTGAAAGGGGCAAATTGGCCCGAAGTTCATCTGAGTCTGACTTACAGATTTACAGTATATTCAGCCTTCAAGACTCCTTCTCAACACATAAAAAAATCTGCCAAAAAGATGGGAGTTCGTAAAACAAGAGAAATGGTTTTCCTGGGAAGTTGTTTCACAGCTTAAAGAAAATAGCACTCAGTAACCAGTTAAGGTTACAGTTGCAGTGTGTGCGCATGTTTTTCACATGGATCAAATGGCAGCTGGCTGTCACATGGGAGACTTTCTGTATAAAATGCCTCGGGGCAGATAATCACCCACCTACATTACTGCTGCTCACTACAGCACCAGTCCAAAGGTGTAGGACACTGCAACATATCTCAGCTCCAGTAAGCACGTGCAGCCACACACATGAACACACAAAGGCACCACAATCTAGCAATATTGTCTTCTGACTGTGTGTATTAGAAGAAAAGATCTGTAGTCCTGATCTACCAAATCAAAAATAAGACTCAAACAATCTCAAATTGTGACCACATTAAATTAAATGAGATACCACATATATTCATTATACATATTCTGGATCCTATAAAGTGGTCTGAATCCATGCAAAATATGTCATTTCTCATTTCATGCAGTCGGCTTACCATGTAATAATGTTTATATTGGATAAAGCTGCAGGACACAATTTACGTCAGATGTTTGGCCTAATTCTGTGCCAATGGAGGAAGCAGTGTGACATTTATATAACGTGACGAAAGCAAATGTAATATATACGACTTTCACAGCACAGCTTGGCTGCCTCATCCTCTCTTAGAACAACAATTCATCTTGGCTTCTTTTTAAATACATTTTCCACAATCTTCACCCATTGGTTTAGTTGTTGCCTATATATTGATTGGGAATAATCCATTTCAAAAAAGTCAACATCAACGTCCTCATCCATCATCCTCATATTAGCACTTATAAGTTAGCTAGCTTTTATCAACTAACAAGTAACTCAACATCGCTGGTTATGAACTCGAGCTAGCTTACAGAAAAACTCTTGTTGGTGTTGGACAACTCTAAGTTAGCATTACAACTTGCAAAAGCAGGGTGTTTTGCTCTCTTAGTACCTGGTCACATGAGAAAGTGGCAGAGCGTAATTAATTAATGTGTCTTGGAATAGTCGATGACTTCTGTTAGAACCCTTCCATGTACACTGCATACATTATGGACTTACTAACGTAGTCCGTGAATTTTCAAATCGAACACGGTTGCTCTGCACTTACCTGAAATGACCATCATTTGATAGCTTCTTCTTTTTAATGGAAAAATGGAAAAATGCTCAAATATCTGCCCCCGTGTTTGCTCATTGAAAGTTGTATTCATTGTATTTCCATGTTCACTGGTGCAACCTCAACCAGTGCAGCTTCCTCGCCAGCAATTCTAACTTGTTGACAATTATGAGTGCACCATCCGGGTAGACCTACTTATAGTGCACTGCATTTTGCCGTAGGCTACTTGTCAGTGTGAAAGTGCTTATGAACTAAAAATAGCAGACGTAAGTATGGAAAAACGCAAATTGAGACACAGCAATGGTTATTATTTGCAGGGCTGGTTGCTGAGCTGGCGAGCTAGCTAGTAAATTGAACATGCTAGCACCCACCAACCATGACAGCCTGCGAGGCTGGCTGGCAGTTTGTAAGCTATAACAGATGTTCTACCATCGAGTCTGTGGAGCAGTTCATTGACAGCACTGATAAGACATTTTGTGAATGGAGCACGGTATTAGCTTAAAGCAGAGCACTGAAGTTGAGCTTGAATTAGCTGCCAGGCATCAGCTGCTTCATTAGTGTTTCATTCATCAGCTACTTGGATGCTATGCGACTCCTAACATCCAATCAGATTCAGTACAGCAAGATTATATTTGAGTAAATTCTCATGGTTACATTGCCTGTGTCCTGAGGCGTTTTTTAGAATTAGAAACTGTAATTTATGAGCCCTAGATGTTTCTTTAAACATTTCAGACAAGATTGAGAAAACAGCCATAATCATAACAAAGAAATGGCCTTTTTTAACACAACCATTTTATTTCAACCCTACAGGCAAGTAGGGAAATAGTCCTTCTCACATAAAGACTGAATGGGATTCTTGAAAATAACATTGTTAAAGAGCTCATATTCAATATAAATTCCCTATACACTTAATTTAACCTAATAACAGTATGTAATGTGCACATAAACTCCTATAGGTAACCTCCTGTATGTCTTTTGGACTCGATATTAGACTCTTGGGAAGATATTTACTTACCAAAGCCTTAAGCTCCTCACATTATTCCTGTATGGATTTATTTAATACATTCATGGAGCCCAAACTGACGGGGAGCTAAATGCAGCAGTCCACTATATATATATATATATATATATATATATAGTTAGACAGCAGGGAGCTTGAAATGACGTGACAAAATAGCTCGTACTGTCACACCCAATTTCACATTTCTTCACCGAATCCTTCAACTTTTTGACCTCGAGACTTTGACAAAATTGGATCCACGTGCTTCGGGAAAAAAAACAGCTGCAGGCGATAATTTATAACTACTGCGGGTTCTCAGCCCAGATGTTTTATCTTTTTTCGGACGGTGTTGGACAGAAAGGACGGCGGAGAGGTAGCTGCTATATTTGGCTGGTAGATAAATGTGACAAAACGGATAATCGGTGCCGACACACACCTGTCATACATATTTTCATATCCTTGCACCTGACAGGGATTAATAACGCTATCTAAATAGTGTAGGTGCTCCTGCAGGCAGCAGTTTGCACACACATAAACTTCTTACTCTGAGAGCGAGGACACTGTTTATTAAAACACAAATATATACTTACAAAGAAATATACATACACACAAACACAGTTCAATTTGTTTCCCTCCGGAGTATTCAAAACCTTTGAAAAGCCACTAGAGAATGAAGCCACAACAAAGGGAGTTAAGAGTACCCCAAGAGTGGGCCACAAGGCCCGAAAGACTAAATAAAATATACACTGGCCAGCTGCAGAACTGCTATCTGAAATTAAAATTTCATCTCCGGCGCCACAAAGTATATAAGTCTGTAAAATATATATGTTTATGATTTATTGGACACACAGAGCTGGTTGAGGGCCGTTAATCATATGCCATATATATACCCGCCATATATAGAGCCATATAGTTGAAATATGAACGCCATAAAAAGGATGCAAGACGTATGGGAGAGTGGAAAAAACACGGAGTGATGTGAGAGCTTGTCTTTGATTGCAGGGAGGGAGGAAGGAAAGGAAGGGAGGGAGGGTGGAAAGGAGTTGGCAGTGAATCTCTTTGTCTCCACCTCTCAGCTTTTTCTTTTTCCGGATCTGCCCTTGCCGCTTTTTTGTCATGTGTCTTCTGCCCTCGCCGCTGATCGTCCCCTGTGCTGCTTCGGCTGCTCAACAGATGGCCAGTTGGCTCATTAACTTTAATAAATCGAGCATCAATTAGACCGGAGGTAATTGGGATGCCGCGGAGGTGATTGCAAGGTAGCGGCGTTGCATATGAAAGCCCTCCTCGCTTCTTAATGAATGGCTCTCATCGCGCCCGAAATATGTGTGCGAGTGCCAAAATGATGGCAGTAAAGCATGGCAGTGCCATGAAGGATGGAGGGATGCACAGATGATTGAAGGACTGTTCCATTCTGACGTGTTACATCACATCAGCTGACCTTGATGGGTTCATACTCCCCATCTGTGCTCAAACACCTTTTCTTTGTCATTGTCTTTGTCCCAATTTATCCCACCTTCTCCTGTCATTTGCTCCTGAAATCCTTCATGTCTCGTTCCCGGCATCTCTCTGACTCATTCCTACTTGTTTGCCACATATCTGTCTCTGGTAACAAGCTCCTCTTTCAGCTCTTCACATAACAATACATCTCTCTCGCTGCCTGTTTTCCGCCTCTTGCCGTGTTTCACCTTGAACTTTTTACTTCATTACTCCTTATGACCTTTGATATAGCTTTGAGAGATGAGCATTCCTTTACTGCCTTTGTCTGTCTGTGCGTGGGTGTGTGTGAGTGTGTGTGTGCCCCGACACATCTACACATCCGTGCATGCGTAATCAAAAATGTGTGTCTATTTGGTATAGGAGCATGTATCATTACTTTATTTAGCTCCACACGGCTTCGTCTGCATATACTGTGCATGTGTGTGTGTCTATATATTAGCCGGCGGACAGCTATCCATGTAACTGTCAGAGGGTTGTGCTGACTCAGCCAATCAGTGGCGTGTGTCTTCCACAAGAAGCAGATGCACCTGCCAGCCTGCCTGTCCCGGCTGTAAATATAGAAAAATTGTGTGTTTGTCCGAACGCATACACAACATATGCCTCATTATGAATGCTTCAGTGCGGAGGATAACTTGTCTGAAAGAAAGGGACTTTAATCTGAACAGATTGTTTTCGTGTGGATCAAGCTGCTCTCAGCTCTGCATGTTTCAGCCTGAGCTGGAGAGAGTCATCTCTTTATGTCTAGAGAATCAGTCTGTCTTCTGAACAAAGCACATCTGCTGAGCTGCTGGTGGAGAGAAAGACGCCGAGAGTCTTGCAGGTCTCTACACACTTTGAGAAAGAAAAGCTGAAGCATGGCAACGTTAATGGACAGATATGGATTGTACAGTATAACCAACTGTGTCAATTTCAACATTAGCTGCGGTGGCCCTGAGAGCTCAACACACTGCACATTTGGAAAACACAAGCAAATAGACACAGCACAAACACATTAGGAAAACATCTTCACCAATTTGACAACACATGTACAGCATTTAGAAATAATTCTGTGAAAACAGAAAACACAACTAAATATGTTAGTAAAAATAAAACAACGGAAACTGTTTCCAGGGGAAACTAAAATGCTGGGACATGCTCGTTGTAGCATGTTTTCAGGCTCATGGCGTTATTGAAGTCGGCTTTATCAATCAGTGGTGTTAGATTTATTTATTTATTTAAACATTGTGTTATATTAACCTAACATTATGCTTTTGCTCATTATTATCCTGCCAATTAGAATAACCTGAAAAAATACACATAGTTAATTATGTCTAGTATTTTAACATGCATATGCATAAAGTATATGACTAATTTCCAACAGCAAATTTGATGAAATATGAAATATGACATTCAATGCTGAAATATATGAAAACAATAAATGTATAAATTATTGTGAAAAATATATTCCATCTGTTTTGTATTGGATTGTACATTCTAAAAGATTTACAAGCAATATGAATATAATCTATAGCTCGATCTGCATTCTATAAAAGACTTGTGGTTTGTGTGAATGTTTGAAACCCCTGCATTTAAGGGTTAAGTTGTTTTAACCAAAATAATGTGATGAGAATCTAAGAGTTTATGATGCATTCAATCGTTACTCGAAGAACTGAAACTGATCTGAGTTAAATCATTACACTTTTATCTTTGTGGACTGTTGTCCTTTGATCAAAGTGCCTTTGAAAAAGCCACATCCTGTTTTCAGTAAAGCCAGAATATTGCACACTCGGGGGTGATATGTTCAAATCCAAGACAGAGGATGATGTGCGGGGAGATAGTAATTTTCCCTAAGCCTTCCTCTGTGTCCCATAACCTGCTCTAAATGAGGGAGCGCAGCAACCTCCTATCCCTCTTTAAAGTCTCGTCGCTGGTGTATCGCTTTTTCCTGAGAGTACAGCTGGCGCAGCAGGCGAGCAGCGTCTTCTTGTCTTTGTGTAAATATCAGGGCCGGTCCCTCTAGGCAGCTGTATATGAGGATGATGGGGGGGGGGGGTTATGTGTGTTGAGGTTGAGTGTGGGGGTGGGGATGGAGGGGTGAGGGGTAAAAGAAAGGGAGGAGTGGAGATGATAACCATTAACAAGGGACTAGCCGGGGTCATCCTTGATTTTATTAGACAACAGGAAATGGAATCAAGGTGGTAGGGGTCGCTTTCATTTTTCGGGAAACTTATGTGCATCCTATGGAGAGCCCCACCCCCCTCTCATAGCTTTTCTCTTTCATCTGTCTGTCTCAAAACAAACACACATCATTTCAACCAAAACAAAAAGATGATAACTTGTCCTGGTATGCTGTCTAAGAATCAAGGTAGCAGTCGGTGAAAATATTTTTTTGTAATAATGGCTTCGTCTGATTCCAGGCCTCTGAATTGCCTGCCACATTTAAAAAAGAAATTGGCATTTCAAAAGTTCTGGTGCTGTGCTCATTGGCTGTTTCCTCGGTTGGAAAAACAATCGAACCAATCAGAGTTTTGTAATAAGATTGTAGATGTCATCGTCAGCTCCCTTCAAAATCGCACACCAACGTACTATTCAAACATGACAGTAAAATTAAAGTATTTAGACCGTTCCAACTCCATAGTATGTGGAATTTGTGTACGCAAGAAGTGCCAGGATGTACACTAGCTTAGCAAGAATATGAGAGTATGAGACATGAGTTTACAGGACACAGTCAACAGCCACAAAGTTCATTGTGCCGGGGTTTCTGGCACAACTTCATCTACTTTTAAGGTGCAAGAAGGGGAAAGCTCCAGCAATACTTGAAGTATATAGAACAACACTTATAGTATATAGAACAACTTTGATGTAAGACCAACAGGATTTGACTTTATTTGGCTTCATCAGGCCTCTTCAGACTGTCCAATAGCGGCCTGCGAGGCAGGCTGTTTTTGACGTATCTGATTATGAACACAGCCTTCCTGTGCCAGAGGCAGAAAAGGGCAATGGCGGGATCGGGTCACGGGGGCAGCAGCTCCAGTAAGGAACCCCAATCTTCCCTTCTCCGGGCCACATCCTCCAGCTCCGACTGGGGGATCCTGAGGCATTCCCAGGCCAGTGAGGAGATATAATTTCTCCACCGAGTCCTGGGTCTTCCCCGTGGTCTCCTCCCAGCTGGACGTGCCTGGAACACCTCCCCAGGGAGGTGCCCAGGTGGCATCCTTACTAGATGCCCGAACCACCTCAACTGGCTCCTTTTAATGTAAAGGAGTGGCGGCTCTACTCCGAGTCTCTCACGGATGGCTGAGCTTCTCACCCTATCTCTAAGGGAGACGCCAGCCACCCGTCTGAGAAAACCCATTTTGACCGCTTGTACCCGTGATCTCGTTCTTTCGGTCATGACCCAGCCTTCATGGCCATAGGTGAGGGTAGGAACGAAGATCGACCGGTATATTGAGAGCTTTGCCTTCTGGCACAGCTCTCTTTTCATCACAACGGTGCGGTAAAGTGACTGTAGTACCGCCCCCGCTGCTCCGATTCTCCGGCCAATCTCTCGCTCCATCATCCCCTCACTCGCGAACAAGACCCCGAGGCACTTGAACTCCCTCACTTGGGGTAAAGGCTCATTCCCTACCCGGAGTAGGCAATCCACCGGTTTCCTGCTGAGAGCCATGGCCTCAGATTTTGAGGTGCTGATCCTCATCCCAACCGCTTCACACTCTGCTGCGAACCGATCCAGTGACTGTTTGAAGGTTACAGACCGATGATGCCATAAGGACCACATCATCTGCAAAGAGCAGCGATGAGATCCTCAGGTCACCGAACTGCAACCCCTCTCCTCCACGACTACGCCTCGATATCCTATCCATGAAAATCACGAACAGGATTGGTGATAAAGCGCAGCCCTGGCGGAGGCCAACATTCACTGGGAACGAGTCCGACTTACTGCCGTGTATCCGGACACAACTCTCGCTTTGGGCGTACAGGGTTGGATGGCCCTCAGAAGTGACCCCCTCACCCCATACTCCCGCAGCACCTCCCACAGTATCACCCGGGGGACCCGGTCATACGCCTTCTCCAGATCCACAAAACACATGTAGACCGGATGGGCGTACTCCCAGGCCCCCTCCAGGATCCTTGCAAGAGTAAAGAGTTGGTCTGTTGTTCCACGACCAGGACGGAATCCGCATTGTTCCTCTTCAATCAGAGGTTCGACTACCGGCCGAACCCTCCTTTCCAGTACCTTGGAGTAGACTTTACCAGGGAGGCTGAGAAGTGTGATACCCCTGTAGTTGGCACACACTCTCTGGTCCCCCTTTTTAAATAGGGGAACCACCACCCCGGTCTGCCAACCCCTAGGCACTGTCCCAGACTTCCACGCAATGTTGACGAGGCGTGTCAACCAAGACAGCCCCTCAACACCCAAAGCCTTCAGCATTTCTGAACGGATCTCATCAACCCCTGCGGCTTTGCCACTGTGGAGTTGTTTGACTACCTCAGTGACTTCCATCAGGGAAATTGACGATGATCCCCCATCAGCTTCCAGCTCTGTCTCAACCATAGAGGCCGTGTTAGTCGGATTCAGGAGTTCCTCAAAGTGCTCCTTCCAGCGGCCGATAACCTTCTCAGTTGAAGTCAGCAGGGTCCCACCCTTGCTGTACACAGCTTGGATGGTTCCTCGCTTCCCCCTCCTGAGGTGCCGGATGGTTTTCCAGAAGCACCTTGGTGCCGACCGAAAGTCCTTCATAGCTTCTCCGAACTTCTCCCACACCCGCTGCTTTGCCTCTGACACGGCAGAAGCTGCCGCCCTTCTAGTCCTTCGATACCCTGCAACTGTTTCCGGAGTCCTCCCGGATAACATAACCCGGAAGGACTCCTTCTTCAGTCGGACGGCTTCCCTGACCACCGGGGTCCACCACGGTGTTCGAGGGTTACCGCCCCTTGAGGCACCTAAGACCTTGAGACCACAGCTCATCACCGCAGCTTCAGCAATAGAGGTTTTGGACATCGCCCACTCAGGTTCAATGCCCCCAACCTCCACAGGGATAGCTGAAAAGCTCCGCCGGAGGTGTGAGTTAAAGATCCCCAGGACAGGGGCTTCCTCCAGACATTCCCAGTTCACCCGCACTACCTGTTTGGGTTTACCAGGTCTGTCCAGAGTCTTCCCCCACCCCTTGATCCAACTCACCACCAGATGGTGATCAGTCGACAGCTCCGCCCCTCTCTTCACCCGAGTGTCCAAAACATGCGGCCTCAGATCAGATGATACGATTACGAAATCGATCATTGACCTTTGGCCTAGGGTGCTCTGGTACCACGTGCACTTATGAGCATCCTTATGTTCGAACATGGTGTTTGTTATGGCCATTCCATGACTAGCACAGAAGTCCAACAACAAACGACCGTTCGGGTTTAGATCAGGGAGGCCCTTCCTCCCAATCACGCCTCTCCAGGTGTCTCCATCGTTTCCCACGTGCGCGTTGAAGTCTCCCAGCAAGACTACGGAGTCCCCTACTGGAGCCCCCTGCAGGGCTCCATTCAGGGTCTCCAAGAAGGCCGAATACTCAGAACTGCGGTTTGGGACATAGGCACAAACAACAGTCAGAGTTTTCCCCCCCATAACCCGAAGGCGTAGGGAGGCGACCCTCTCGTCCACCGGGATAAACTCCAACGTAGCAGCGCTCAGCCGGGGGCTAGTAAGTATCCCCACCCCTGCCCAACGCCTCACACCTTGGGCAACTCCGGAGAAGAATAGAGCCCAACCCCTATCCAGGAGTACGGTTCCAGAGCCAAGACTGTGCGTAGAGGTAAGCCCCACCAGATCCAACTGGTAGCGCTCCTCCCGCACTAGTTCCGGCTCTTTCCATTCTTAGTCTGGCCCCTCGCCTGAGACCAATTTGCCTTGGGAGACCCTACCAGGAGCATTAGGCTCCAGACAACACAGCTCTCAGGTTCATAGGGACACACAAACCTCTCCACCACAATAAGGTGATGGTTCCCAGAGAGAGTCTTAATACGACTACAGGCTACAAATGAAGTTTTTAAATCTCACTTCAAATACTGGCTTATTCATGAAACTGATTTTAATTTTTCATTCTCATCACACATTTCATGCATACAGCTTTCAAACAAACATACAAAGGATTAACATTACAAACATGCAGCCACATTTTAATAATGTTTCAAATATACTATGTGGACACTCAAACAAAATATACCCAAAGGGCCTTCAATGTATGATGTCTTTATTATTGTACCACAACACTGAGAAAATCAAAGGACAGCTGTAAGAAGAGACTCACATTTAATTCTGCCTTTGATGAAATTAAAAGCTGCATGACATGTCTGTTAATGTTTAATGTTATTATAATGTGTGGTATGAAATTTCGCTTGCCTTATATATTATAGTATGGATAAAGATATCCACTTGGGAAATAAAAAAACAATACGGATGCTTTAAAAAACCTATATTATATAAGTCGCTGGAACAATGAGCGTTGAGCTCAATCAGCTGAGTAGGATGAAACAGGACTGAAACAAAGAAAGCCCCAAGGATGAGCAACACACACACACACACACACACACACACACACACACACACACACACACACACACACACACACACACACAGCATGCTAACATGTGCACAATGACAACACTAACATGATGATGTTTAGCAGGTATAATGTTTACCATGTTTACCACAAATGAGCTAATTAGCAGACATGATTTATGGGAGGTTAAAGTTATTCCAATTCATCCTCTGGGGACAGCAAATGTCTTCATGGCAATCCATCCCATCATTTTTCAGTTATTTCAGTTTGGAACAAAGTTGTGGTCTGACCGGCCGACAGACAGACATTGCTATCCATAGAGCCGTGCCAAAAAACAAAAATGTCAACCTGCTGGTGGCGCTACAGGAAAAGTCAGAGCATCATTAAAGCCATTAGGATACATCGTCTGAGTACAATGGATGTATTTACTAAAGTTTGTGCAAATCCATCGAGCATATGTTGAGATATTTCACTGAATAAGAGAAAACCTTGAAAGCGAGAGGATCACCAAAGTCAATAGAATTAATCCTCTATAGGAGCCATGAATATATGTAGCAAATTCCATGACATTTCATTATATAGTTGTCAAGATCTTTCTTATGAACCGCGTCTCATTGTGACACTAAGGGAAAAGGGGTTCACCAAAGTCAGTAGGATTCATCCTCTGGGGGAAATGAATATATGAACAAAATGTCATGGCAATCCATCCGATTGTTGTTGAGTAATTTCAGTCTGAACCAAAGTGGTGGATCAACTGACTGACAGAGTGACATCGCCATCCATAGAGCTGCTAGATGCCGCTAGCATGGCTAAAAGATTTGAATGAATAGATGATTAAAATAATAAGTTGCTACCCCTTAACAGTTTGTAACACTGATACCCGGTCCTCAGAGAACCATGACGAGCCTGTGGGATTTATTATGCTCTATTCTATCAAGTTTTAGGAATAATATGAAATAACAATATGTTACTTTCCGTCTCTAAAGGATTAGGGTTAGTTTGTGTGTTTTGGTCATGATGCTGCGGCGGCAGTTCCCCCCACCTCCCTCCTCGGAGACGTGGCCCCTGGAGGGCTGTTAGTCCAGTTTTCTGTTGTTGTCTTGAGAAGTGAACCCAAGTTTTACTGCTCGTGTTAGTGTGTGTATCCCCCTGGATTCAGTACAGCCGGATTAGATGAGTTTTGATTCAATGTGGAAACCTCAGTGGGGACGGAGAAGAGCACTAAAGTGGTGAGGGAGCGAATCAGGAGGAGAGAGATGAAAAGAGAAGAGGGAAGAAAGAAAGACTGCGATCCTGGTTTGTCTCCTGAGAGAGAAATTCACTGACAATGTTGATCCTGTGTGTGTGTGTGTGTGTGAGTGTGTGTGTGTGTGTGTGTGTGTGTGTGTGTGTGTGTGTGTGTGTGTGTGTGTGTGTGTGTGTGTGTGTGTGTGACATGGATATTCCAATGTAAACAAGACCAAATGGATTATAAAGATGCAATACATAAATCAAATGGATGTTCCAGAGAAAGGTGACTCTTAGAGGAGGTTCAAATGCTAAATGATAACCTGAATTATCTGTAGATAGTAGGGTATTGTTACACTTTCTTTTCCTGGTATAAATACTTGCGAGACCTTACGTATACTGAAGACTATCGCATGTACTGAAACAAAGATGCTTTCTCCCAAGCTTTTTCAAAACTGTTAATACAAATGTCGGACCTTTGAATGCTCTTAAAGAGCCAGAGGGTAACTGGATTATCTGTATTCTGCTACATAAGTAATTAAAACCTAGTTTAAAATCATATATTTGTTCAAATTATTGACATTTGTAGTAACGAAAAGCACTTTAAATTAATCTTACGGTATGTTGTAAATCTCTCTCTATACTGTATGGTAATTTTTTTTTAAAGACAAAATATCAGTGTTTAATAATTATTTTTGATTAACATCGTTTGTGAACCGTAGACGAGCGGGGGTTAAAAGCCCCGGCTTGAGAGATGAGGCAAGTCAATAGGCTAATCAGGGGACTGCAGCTGTAGTTCAGACACGTGGACATGTCACTGTCACGCACCAAAGAATGCCCTGATTCTCCAAAAACGTCCTTAGCAAAATGTCCTCACTGTCTAATTACGTTCCTCTTTTTCCTCAAATGTCATCCCTTTCCAAATTAGTCCACAGTTCCAAAAAATGTCCTGAATTTCAAAAATATCCATACCCTCCAAAAATGACTCCACTACATAAAAGGTCTACCCATTGTTAAACGTCTTGAATGAAAATTATCCAATTTCTATGTTTTCACTTTTCAAAACGTCTTACTTTTCCTGGAATTTTGTCTCCAGAAATGTCCCTATTTTTCAACAATGTCCTGACACTCAAGGTCACACACTCACTCACATGCTGCCTCTTCTCATCTCAGTGCTGGTGAAATAATCAGTATGTTACACAGCCAAGTCATTAGCATGGATAGATTGCGAGAAAAAAACTATTTGAATGGGCTTGTGAGACGTGGAGAGCCCCAGGGTGTGTGCGTGTGTGTGTGTGTGTGTGTGTGTGTGTGTGTGTGTGTGTGTGTGTGTGTGTGTGTGTGTGAATATGTGTGTACTGATTTGGTTCTGTATGGTTGTCCTATCAAGAGGATGTACCAGTTGCACTGCTGTGTGTGTGTGTGTGTGTGTGTGTTTGTCAGTGTTAATACATACCAAGAGAGACCCCCCCCCCCCCTCTGTCCCATCACAGAAACACAACCTGCCTATTTGCATGCTCACTGACTGTAAAATTGCAAACTCCCACTGAATCAACTCTTAACTAAACACGTCTAATGATTTCACATTAGAACCTGATTGTTGGTTGTGTTTTTTTTTCTTCTTCTGTAGACTTTAGTTTGGGGATGTGGGGCTTCGGGGGGTGTATGCTATTACAGAAACCAAATTAAAACCTGAGAAGTGGAGAAAGAAAATCCCTCAATAGCTGACAGATGGAGGTTTTGTGTGGATATGTATGCCTTTGTCACAATGTTTGCGTGTTTGTGATTCATGCAGATACATTTGGGATTATGCAAGTACCTGTAGGAGGAAAGTAAATGATGTGGATCTCCTCCTCCCTTCAGAGGTATCTCCCTCTGTCGCATCTACCTTGTTGTGTTGGACACTATTTGAATATGTTATCCGATGCTTAACAGAAAGCCTAATTTCAATCCAACAGCTGGAACAAAGAAACTGGTTCACACCAGCAGAACTGAATGGTGGTGTCATTTTCCAAAGCGCCTCTAGGGGGCACTGTAGGACATTCTTCTGTAGAGCACAAAGGATAAGCGGCTCAGAGAAGTATACTATATAGAGCCTATATGATGCAGAGAGAACAAAAGAAAAGCAGAGGCGTTCAAACTCTTTTCCTCTCTTTGCCAGAAAATTACCTCTCTTAGCTGAGAAATACCCCATTGAGAGGTGACACAAACTTTAAAATGTAATGTCGTCTCTCAGTTTGCAAGGACTGTCAGACAAAAGGCCAACCTTGTCCCTGTGCTGTATGTATGGGAATAGCACAATAACTACAAACAAATGATATACGCTTCTCTCCTTTCATCTTCCTTCATCTGTTTCTCTCTCCTTTTGGCTGTCTGCAGGTTCACCTTTGTGGTTGGTTAGTATGAGCATCATTTCTGAAAAGAATTCCACTTTTCTCCTTTCAAGTATTAACATGCTGTTTGTACGTATGGATAAATGGGAGGAGAAGAAAGAAGAGAAATAGGTATGAGCAACTCACAAGCTGAGTTTACCTTGAAAAGAAAAAGAAAATACATGAAGTTACTTCTACATTTGCCTGCTGTGATGGAAAATGTGAAGGAAAGTTTGAAGGACATCTTCAGTGTCTCCAGGTGTTGTGCACTGCTTTGTGCTGCGGCTGTGTAACTCCCCTGTGTGTGTATGTGTGTGTGTGTGTGTGTGTGTTCGTGTGTGGTGTGTGTGTGTGTGTGTGTGTGTGTGTGTGTGTGTGTGTGAGTGTGTGTGTGTGTGTGTGTGTGTGTGTGTGTGTGTGTGTTAAAGAGAACTGCAGTGTCTCTGCAAATGGAAGAGACTCTACATTTATTGACTGAATCAGATCAATTATGAAATATAATTTGATTGTTTTAAAAGCCAGTGGCCAGTTGAACAAAACGCGTTAAGTCCGAGTTAAGGTTATCTTAAAATAAACTCGATTACACAAAACACCCTCAAGTCTTCTCTTTAAAATGTTTATTGAAGTATTTAAGGTTTTCTCCTTATCTTGGTCATATACTTAAAACATTCCTTAAAGTTAGTTAAACCGTTGCACTGAAGACAAGTTTTTAACAAGTAAGGAAAACAACTAAAGTTACCTCTGACTCTATCTTATCCGTATTCTGTGCAACACCCTTAAATAAGTCCCTCAGCTAAAGAGAAAGTAAGCCTTAAGTGTCATACTTAAGAAAATAAACGTATAACCGGCCACAGGTGTTTGTGCTAAGGTGGTCACCTGCCATTTGTAAATAAATGATCTTAACGAAAGCTGACGAAAAGCCACTGCGGATCTAAATGATCGCAACATAAGCTCCACAATTGTTGTATGTACTTACGTACAGTAGTTGTGTTCTGGCATCTTCCCTAAGCAAAGTTTGCTCTTTGGGTGCATTCACTTGCAATTGAGTACCATGTTATCACAGCCGTTAAGAACCCAGCTATCGAAATAAGACCCAAGTTGTAATAAACTGGAATTATCATTTAAGAGCGCTGGATATGGTGTAGGGAGTAGCTGATTGCAGCACTGAAGCAATAAATTATTAAGTAGCAAAAAATGCATTTTTAATAACGCCATTATAAAAAAGATGTCTGTAACACTTTGATAGGAAACCTCAAAGTGCATACAAGGTGACTTTTGAAATGATGAAGTTCTGTAAAAATGTAATGTCTTTTGAACAGGCTGGTGGATTGAGACAGAGACACTAATGTACATATTCAGTGGGCTACATAACAAGGGAGTTAACGACTTGTATGTGATGGTTTAACATGTGATTTTTAAACCATGTTCATTAATGTGCTGCTCTAACAGCCTCTACTCTCTGGTTTCAGTCTTTCCTCCAGATGTTGAACCTGACTGTAGGGATTTTCTCCCCATTCAACCACGAGAGCATTAGTGAGGTCCAACACTGATGTTAGGTGATGAGGTTTAGCTCAGAGTTAGTGTTCCAGTTCATCCCACAGGTGGTGGATGGGGTTGAGGTCAGGGCTCTGTGCAGACCACGTTCTTCCACACCAAACTGGGCAAACCATTTCTTTATGGAGCTGGCTTTTTGCACAGTGGCCTTGTCATGTTGAAACAGGAGAATGACACAAAATGTTGATAGGAAGTTGGAAACTCTATTGTCTAAAATATCACTGTACGATGTATCATAAAGGCCTTGTCCACACGTACACAGGTATTTTTGTAAACAAAAATCCTGTCCACACAAGCACTGTTTACAAAAAATCATGTTGGAACACACACACACACACACACACACACACACACACACACACACACACACTCACACACACACACACACACACACACACACACACACACACATGCACGCAACTTTTTTGGTGGGGTCTGTGTTGGATAATGTAGCAGCAGTTACAGCAGGTACTAGCAAAAACACAAGTTTTCCCTGTCAGCACTGAAAACTGAGTTTCTGAAATCTTCACCCTGTTTTCATTGACCTAAAACGCTGTTTGGGTTTGGACAAAAGGCCAAAGCGCATAGTACGTGTGGACTCGGCCCAAGATTTTCCTTTATTGGAACTAAGCGGACCAAACCAGAAATAACAGCACCAGAACAAAAGTAGAGAAAAGTATGTGGACAAGCATAAATGTACATTAATGATACTCCATGTTATTACAGTTTAATTTTTTTAGTTCTAAGAATGCAATAGTTTTAGTCTCAGTGAAGTTAGACTGTTTCATTTGGGGTTGAGATTTAGTCTTTACCATACAAATCATACTATCATGCCACAGCATAGCACAGCTGAATCTGCAGTCACACTTGAACCTTTTCGGACTATTCCCCCTCTCTCATTCACTTCAATTGAAGTCTATGTAACTAATGATTGCTTTTTTAAGCCTCCTGCTAATCTGAGAAACTCCCCTTTGCGTCTGACAAGAAAGGTGTTGTTGTGGGTGCTCCAGATCACGTGCGAGTTTGTTGGCAGCAACTTCTCATCAGTTACTGTATCTTTCTGAAACAACTTCAATGGAAAAAAACGTACATAGTACGCTTTGTGAGGTGAAGTAGCTGTTTATGTATCCTCAAGTTTCTTCTTTAATTGTTGCTAAGGATGATTGTGCAAAGCCTAACCAATTTTAGGGTACTACTTAAGGATAACAACTTATTCAAAGTATTCAAAGACTTAAAAAATGTAGTTTTGTCTGAACACTTCTGTAGTTAGACTATCCTCACCAGAGAAACTACAGCATAGATTTGTTCAAGCACTACTTCGCTGCAGACTCTTAGTCTTAATTCATTGTATTGTATTGGGGATATTTTCCATTGGCTTCTAAAATACCTCTGGCAGGTCAGGATTGGTTTATATTTTATGTTTGATGTATAAATACATTAGAGTTGACTTTAGGATTATGTAATCTTTACCTGCTCATTAAGCATAAGCATCAAATTCAAAATCAAATTCACATCAACATGTCATTAAAATGTGACCTGTGGTCATTGAATTACCTGGCTGTTTTGTGGTCAATTATGTGGTCAGTTGGTCAAATAGACCAACTGACCACATATCACTAGTTGATCCACATAACATACATAACTGTAGACAAATGAATGCTTTCATCCTCAAATGTTAAGTTGTTTCTGCAGAACCAATGCCACATTTCCCACCAACAAAGACAACCAGTTAGAACAAAAGCTAATGAAGCATCAATTTGAATAATGCAACAGGATTTATAGTGAGAGCTTTTTGGTTTTAAGATCATTGTTGGCTTCTGTAAACCCTTTGAGATGTTCATGCATGTGCAAAGTGCCCGCAAGAACTTGTAAAACCCTCCTGCCTAGAGTAAAACTATTAATAAAAGAACACACTCCTTGGGCGGGTTTTTAATTGGCTGTGAAGCAACTCCCCAAATTTACATGCAAATGACTACTTTGGTTTGGGAAAACGATGTTCAACGGGTTGAAAAATGTCACCTGTTCAGATGCAACTGGGATTTTCCCCTAATGCAATTCAAGTCGAACGTTACGCTTATTCTTCCACCTCCCTGCTTGACTGCCTGGAGCGAGTGTTGGGAACACTGTGTTTTCAGTGACAGCAGCTAACAAGGGGCGTTGGTACTGCTCCATATTCTTGCTGCCTGTACATAGGGGAGCACCTGGGGTCATGGATGAATATTTAAAACCACTTGCATATCAAATTAGATGTGACCTTGGAGTACACAGGCTTGTGACCGATGAAGCCTAAAAAGAGCCTAATTTGCTTTCAAAGCCCCCCCCTGACATACAAATGGCTGGAAGGAATCTCCAATGGATGAGAAAGAATTATAGAAACATCTCTGCCACCCAAACCCTTTCTTTCTTTCGCTGTTTCCCCCTCTCTCTTAAACTGTACTCTGCAGAGAAATAAAACAACGTGTGAAGAATATGTACAAAGGAGAATGGAGGAGGAGGATCAAGAGATGGAGATAAAAGTTTGAAATCATGATGGAGGCCAGGTGGTGTGTGAGGCGATAGTGGAAAATAATTGAGCAGATTTTCGTTGTTGATTTATTTTGCGTATTTACATTTAAACATTTGTTTAATCGTTCCTCCTCTCCATACTGGCCACATTGTGAAAGATGGGGGTCGAAATCCTCAGCGGAGGCTTCAGCAGTCATAGTTAGACAGCTAGGAAACACTGCCTGTACGAGCACTTGATTTGTATAACTTTGCTGAAGCCTCAAATGCTTTCAAATGCCTTTTTTCATGGAACAAGGACTGCATTTAGTCCCCTATCTCTTACAGTGTTGACGTGTTTGGAAGGCTTCACAGTATGGAGAAGAGAAACGTTTATTGTGACTAATAACTCTTTCAACATATGTATGACGTGTGAGTATTAAGAAAGACTTGTAAAATCTACAGCATACCAGGTCTTGCGTTTCACCATAAGACAAGTTAGTACCTATACTGGCATCTAACATGGTTCCCATCTGTGATGTGAAAACATCTGATTTCTACACAAAGACTTAAACAAGGTCATCATAGTTCAGTAATAATACCCTAGCACTCTGCAGACAATTTCTTGTCTGTGGCTGCTGTCAGTGCTGTCAGTTATACGTGATGATCTGCACGTCAGTAGGTGTCAAAAATCTGAGTAGCCTAGCATTTAGCATTTTAAGTAAAGGCATCAGAATGGAGCTAAATCCAGGACAAATGTTTTGGTCGTTAAATTTCTGAGATCTGATACCGGAAAAATAAGATCTGAATCTGAAAATCTAAAATTTGCGAATGAAAAAAAAAAATCGGAAAAAAAAAAATATATATATATATATATATATATATATAACACAGACCTTTTTTTAGGCATCTAACCAAAAAAAACTTTTAAAAAACTATTGACATCAAGACGAGGGGGCCGGAAGTGCAAAAATGCAAAATCATTTCCGGGTTTTAAGATCCTTAATTTATGTGATAGTGTTTTATCGTTTAGCATTCTGTTAATTAGCTGCTAACCCACTGGGAGAAAAGTCCATGAAGCATTCTTGTGGACCAGCTACTGTTTGCACTTAGAACTGTTCAAATAAACTTGACAGTGGCACAACCACTGCAAACTCATCCCCACGCTGAACATAGAATGAATAGTATCATATTTTATTTGCATGTACTGTGCATTAACTCAATCGCACCAACGGAACTGCTCCTGTATTGTGCCATAGTGTTCTTGTCAATGTGAAAGCCCACTGGCCTCTTTGAAGGACCCTGCAGTAGGGGCGGCGAGCAGGGGAGGTGGGGGCAGCCTTGATGTATTTCCTGCACTGGAAAGGTTAAGAGGCTACTGGTTAATTTGTGGCAGTTCACGTGAACTGTAGTGTGATGGCTCTGCAGGACGAGCATAGGCTGCTGGACGCATGGGACCACTGGGGCCAACCTAATGTGTGTGTGTGTGTGTGTGTGTGTGTGTGTGTGTGTGTGTGTGAGAGAGAGAGAGAGAGAGTGTGATTAAGAGTGTGAGTGTAAGGATGAAGGCATAGCAGTGGCTGTTGAGACTCTATTTCCCTCCATTTGTCTCCTTAACGGCCTAGCCTCAGGGCACGGCTGCAGAATGGATTGTACATTGTGACAGAGCCCATTCCTGCTGAATGTGTCTCTGTGTGCGTGTGTGTGTGTGTGTGTGTGTGTGTGTGTGTGTGTGTGTGTGTGTGTGTGTGTGTGTGTGTGTGTGTGCATTTGGGATGGCTAACCCATAAATATATATATTTATATACATAGTTCATATATGTGTGTGTGTTTAAATGCAGCGATGCCCTGTGGCGAGATTTTATTTCGACACTACATCTTCTTTGACTCACATGAGAGTGTATGTCTTAGCCCTTTGTGTTTTTGTGTGTGTCTGTGAATTTCCCCAGCTTTGCTTTTCAGTATTGAAATATTCTTGATACTTCTCTGTTTGCTTTTAGCACCAATCTCTTTCTTTCTTCTTTGTTCAACTGTGCATTTGTCCCATGTTTTCATTGTCCAATGGCAAATGAACCCACATTGTACAACAGAACTGCATGTGTGTGTATATATACATTGGTTTCGTTTGTAAAATGATATGACGTTACGTGGCCAGTGTGTGTCGCACTTAAATAGCTCTAAAGCAGTTTGTTTGCTAGTGTCCATTGTATAAGGAAGATTATACCCAACTAGTTGCACATTTCTGGATTTTAACTGGTTCCAGAGCTGAACCATTATTTTATATCCTTTACAATTGTGGAATTACAACTTGTTGGGTATAATCCCCTTAATATATTATGTTCTATGGATTAATAGGGAGAAACAGTAGAATCAGAGTGAAATATATATTGTGCATTTTTTAATTACAGTACACACACACTACACAGTGTATAGCTGCTGTGCTCCGGAGCAGGGATCTGGATCGTGGATGATAACACGGGCAACAAAGCACTGTGATCAAACAATACTCTGCTCCTGTGTTTCTCCTAAATGTGGCTTCTCCTCATGGTCAAACCTGACTCTCAGCATCCATCAGCAGATATTGCACTGAGAAGCATATATGTAGAAGAAGACCCAATAATGGCCTGGCCACGTTCTATTTGCTCAGCAATTTCATTGACTCATATCCTCAGAGCACTCTGATCGTTATTGGCTTCTGACTGACAGCCCGACTGTATGCTGTATGCTTCTGTCCTCTGGGTCTCTGTGCATGTGTGTGTGTGTGTTCTTGTGTGCAAGTGAACAACTCTCTCAGTGAAATGAAAACTACTGTAAATCAACAACGGCTCATTATTGTTGATTCCCCAACAGGAAAACAGACTGATCATTCAGATTCTCGCCTGAGGTGATCAACATCAGGCAGGCAGGGCAGGGCAGGGCGGGAACAAGAGGTAATAGAAATGGAGTGGCGGAGAGAAATATAGGGGGAGATATAGAAGAGAAATGAAAGTCTCCTCAGAGGGGAAAAAAAGGAAATTGGTGTGTTGAGGTGAAAATGAGCCTTGACCTTGGCTTGAGGGCTGGGGGGGGGTCTGATCTTGTTTTAATTTAGCAAAGGTGTGTGTGTCTGTGTGTGTTTGACTGAAGCACCCTGTTGAAGTGCCCTCAGCTGTGGCTAGCATGTCAGTTGACTTTACGTCCTGGCATGTGTTTGTTGGTGCTGCTTTGGAATTGATTCCTCCATTTTTCATAGAAAAGTATGTTTAAGGTCTCTGCTTTGATGTTCCTGACTCCAGATTTAGATGTTCCTGCGGCTTTAGCTAATAACTGCTGTTAGTCGCACTCTCAAAAATGGTTGTATCTACGCATTCAGTGATGCAACCTAAAGTTACACTTTCTGTGGTGATCAGGAAGAATAAAATAGAACCACACTGTCAAACGTCAATTTCTTTATTTATATGCCCTGATAAGGACGTGTTGCCCAGATCAGGGTGAACAAGATGATGCCCTGAACTTTAGGTGCATGTTGTACAAGGCAACATCACATTAATCAAAATGTACTTTTGGTCTATAGCACAGCACTACTTCATTGTCTCTGGAAAGAACTGTAGGTATAGCTTACTAATATGAGAAAGGGGATGAGGTGTTACGTTACTGTAGAAAGAATGGAAGACAACTTTTCACTTGTTAACATGGCGAGATAAGGCATGGCCTTGGCTAAGGTCTAGTTTTCTATGTTTACGTTTTTGTAAGTGAACAATAATAAAATAAAATAATAGACGGGGATATATATGGTGAGATACTTTACTGTTCCTCTGGGGAAAGAATTCACAATCCTGCTCCTCCAGCATAATTACAAACTACCATACAACTACTGAAAAATAAATAGAGCGACCAACCATCCAATCAATAACAATATCCAATACATTCACACATCTACACTACACCCTAAATATTCTCTTTTTTCCACTCATTTACAACACGCATCTTGAGACTAATCAATAAAACAGATAGCAGAGAGGTATGCTCTCTTCAAAGTCCATGATTTTCTATATTAGCACACCTGGGAGTCCATTCATACCATGTTTTAGTATAAGAGACTATAAGATTTAAAGTGTGTTTGCTTTGTGTTTGTGTCGGCCACCGGTCTGAAGACGATAAGCCTCTGGGCGCGAGGAGCTGCCAGCACATATCCGGATAAAGACCTCCTCAACTGTGCACTGCCCACTGTTTACACTCCGATCAGCCACTGAGATGTGAGAATGGAGTTAAGGTTGCGAGACAAGCTCATTTTAAGCTAATAAAAAGCTAAATTGTTGTCAGACAGTAGCTGACGGGTTCAGAGATTGCATTTTGGCCAATGCGTTCCGCCTCTTTTGATCTCCACACCGACTGTTTACTTGCATTCAAACAAAACCTGCTCGAACATGAATGGTCAATACTACTCAAAATACAAAAGGACACCAGAACTATTATGTCCCGTTGCCTACAGATCTGGTTATAGAGATTAGTTAACTGTTAATGGAGTTTGAAGCATCAGTGCTGTTGTTATTGTTACCAGCAGTTATATACATTGACTTCTGATTGAGAACAATGGTTCAACTATACATGTTCATTATAGACTGATGATAAGTGAGGAATACCGGCCATGGTATTAAAACAATTGTGGTCTCTTCTTTATATGTGATTTATATAGGTCATAATGTCCTAAAATACAGTAGAACATGTTTGTGTGTTTGTTTGGATGCAGGTATGTTTGGATGCAGGTGTGTGTGTGTGGACATCCTGCTGTTAGGTTGCTGGACGTCTCTGTGGTGTCTGACAGATGGTCTCAGGATGGAGGAAGGTTTGGATGGTGGTGGAAGGGGGGGATTGGAGGGACGGGGTAGTTCTGTGTGTGACTCGACAGCTGATCTCTCACTCCTCCACCCGGGAGACTCAGGGGACCACGCCACATCACATTACTCAAACCACACACCCACCTGTCCGCCCTTCTCCCTCCATCCCTCCTTTCTCTTTTATGTCCTTTACTGTGTCTTTTTCATGTCTTTGGTCTTTACTAACTTGTTTTGCCTTAAAATAGTCACAATTGAAGATATTGCCATTAAACATGATCAGATTTAACAAAAACATTAGGTAATTTGTCTGTAACGGTTTAAAAAAATACTTTTTCATTGGTATTGGTATCCCCATAAGATACTAAGAACCTGACTTTAGTGCTCATGGTGTTTCTTGCCTCCACACATATCTGTTTTCTATCCATCAAGGATCTGAACCTTCACCCCATCTCTCACTCTCCTCTTCCTCACTCCTACTTTTCCTCCACTTATTCTTCCCTGGCAGTAAATTATGGTCCACATTAACCTTTCCCACTCAGTTCTTCTCACTTGAAAATGAACAATTAAAGACAGTGAGTCCCTGACTGACTTATGGTACTACTCCTCTAATTTGATTACTGCGAAGATAAATGGGCAGGAGGGACCTAAGGGAATTCTTTAAATCCGACACATCTTGATTTAAATCAGGGTGCTGCCTCAGACAGACGGTCCACATCACCCCGGGAGCTGCCGGGATGTGAATGACAGCGTACACATCCACGCAGTGTTTCTGCACAATGTGTCTCCGGCTATAGTTTGGGGCGCCGAATTAGGTTGCATGTTCTCTGTTAACGCACAATGGTACCCAGCGCAACTTCACTTCACAAATTGTTGTTATTACAATTCTGTTTATGTATTGTAACAAACGAAGAAACCAACAATGTTCAAGGTGTGAGAGTAGTCTGATATCACATTAGCCAGGCTGGCAGTCTTTATGCTAAGCTAGGCTAACCAAATGATTTGTGTGATCCTGACCTCATCACACGCACACGCACACACACACACACACACACAATCTAGTATTTGCCCCAGGAGATGATATTGATAACTGTTATATTAATGGTGTCAGAGTTAGTGTCGACTCAATTATATCACCTCAGGGCTCCATGCTTCTATTACGTGTGTGTGTGTGTGTGTGTGTGTGTGCGTGTGTGTGTGGTGTGTGTGTGTGTGTGTGTGTGTGTGTGTGTGTGTGTGTGTGTGTGTGTGTCTTGGTAAGAACATCAGGTTTCTATGTTTGTATGTGATGGGAGGTCAATCTAATATTGATGTGTTCTTTGGCAGCGTGTGTAGGTGTAAACCGAGGGTGCTGAGGGGTTGACATTGCTTTTTTGGGATATTAGCATCAATCAAATAGTGAGGGTTTGTGTGAGTTAGCTGTGTGTTTTGATGAAGTAATTTCCATGTTTAAATATTTGCATTAAGTAAGATAAGAACAGCGTGTGTCCATGACAAACTAACTTTCTCCATTATACTGTCATTTCATTCAAAATAGGAAGTTGAAGATCGCTGCTACACATGACTCCGTGGTAAGAGCTGTGCACTAGTCTGTAGTATTAGCTAACATTACCTTGTCGGCACTTTGCAGAGCAGCAAGCAATTTCCCCACATTTCTTCAAACATCTTCTCCACTCTTGTTTTTGTTGTTTGCCGCTATGGTAGCTTGTAAAAGTATGCCGAGTTAGCTAGTAGCAGTTCCTGTTTGCAGTGTATCCATTAATGTACAGAAAAATATCATTGGATTGCTTTGATACTGAAGAAAACTTTAAAAAGTGATGATTCTCTGGAGTTATAAGGACATACGTTGTATTTTCTTTGATTTCTTAGCGAATTAATGGACATTTATTTGCAATGGACATCAAAGACAATGATATTGTAAGAACGTTTGAGTCACACTAAATTCAAAAATATGTGTGCCTAAGGCAGGGGTCGGAACCCATATATAGCTCTTTCGATGACACAATATGGTTTGCAGACAATTTTGAGCTGACATTTTTAGTAATCAAGTAATAAATAATTATACTGTGTCATTTGGTCTGTGGTGTCTTTCCCTTTGCTTTCCAAAAACTGGCAGATTTCCTCACGCATCTCAAAAAATCTATTCAGCACTTTCCCTCGACTCAGCCATCGCACCGCCATGTTCAGAAAAGACTTGAAATGACTCTTATAAAGTTTCCTTTCTGTGTTACGGTGCTTATTACATGTTCCATCTCCAGAGCTTTACAACACAGCGCTTCCTGGAGTAAGATGCAGCTGACGGTGTATCTTCTCCCGCATCCTTCCCACTAATCCGGTCTTTTCATCACATCGCAGACTTTCCATCTGTCGTCAGTCCCGTCAGTTTGTCCCGGAACAGTTTCATTTCTCACACATTTAGATACTTCCTCGAATATGTATTTTCCCGTGGTTGTGCCATGCATTGATTTAATTACCAAAACCTGCGGGTCAGTTATGATAGACATGATATTTTCTTGCGGGCCGGATATAATTGCCTGAGTTTGACACCCTTGCAGTAAACACTGAAACGTGCTCATAAATGAGATAAATAACATAAGCGTTTAATTTATTTAATAAAAGAGCACCTGTTCAATGAAACACTGATAGCGCTTTTAGTACTCGGAGACGTGTTATACTTAAAAATGCACGCATAAAGTTGCATTCAATTTTATTAAATATATGGCTCTCAAGGAAATACATTTAAAAATATTTGGCTTTTATGGCTCTCCCAGCCAAAAAGGTTCCCGACCCCTGGTCTAAGTCATCATGTCTCTCTCTGAGCCCTCCTTCAGTTTTGCACTCGTCTACGCTAGCCTCAGAGGGTCAGAACAGCAGGGTTATTACTTCAGAGAAAAGAACTGACGTCAAGCTGAACTCCAACATTCAGTATTAATGTAAATGTCACACAGATCTGCGCTACTGCAGCAGCAGCAGGGAACATGCATTATAAATATGGCTACAATATATGAATGTAATGTGTAATTTACATATGTAAAATTACCAATTGACTTTTGAAATCCATTTTACTATGACGGATATTTGCTCCTGCTGCATATTTCTGTGTTCTGACACATCAGCTTATATCATAAAGAATTGAACAATTTCATAGATTTGCGCTCGTCCGGGAAAAGGTCAATTGTAAATGACTCTCATTACTTTCAGAGGATTGTTCTCCTGCATGGTTATTTGAGGTAGTTAGGGTTCGACGGATTCGACTGAAACACGACAGAAGGAGAGGTACGACAGCTGTTCTGCAAGGTTAACACAAACCAAAATAAAATCAGCTTCCATTACAATCAGCTTTTATTATCCAATGATATTGGTTATATGTAAACAATTAGATTATCGTGACTGACGAAACATCATGCTCATGTTCCACAAGCTTTTCCAGACAACCTATAGTGACGCATTAAACATGGAAACTTAATAAGGACTGTAAATGTTGCAGTCTTTATTAAAATGAACACACACAGAATGTAATATTCAATGTATATTTAAAATTAAAACTTAAATAATTTAAGGGTCAATTTCTGTCTTTTTATTTATTTCAATTGTTCGAATGCAGTAGATGTGCATTTTTAGATATTTTATTTGGTTTTAAGTAGGATATTTTTTGCCGAGCAGAGAGTTGTTAGCAACTGCTACGTGCCACTGAAGCATCTTTCAGCGTTAATGTGGATTGTTACATTCAAATGAAAGCCTATCCATTCAGTAGAAACACTCAAGAAACACTTATAAAAAAAAAGCTGCAGGTGTAGATTGCCCATAAGACGTACGAGAATAGGAGAATATTGCATCTTTGAGCTAATTGAAAACTTAAAATCACCAAATATGGACATACGTGGTTCTCACAGTAAACTGACGACATGTAGTTTTGGTAACATAACGTAAGCTCATAACTCTACCAAGGCTTTATAAATGGAAATGGAAGGAAAAATGTCAAATTCACATCAGGAATTGCATCAAAATACACATATTGACAATCACTGGATGTGTTTGCAAGTGTAGTTATTGAGAAAATATAAAAAATGGTCAAAGATAGCCTTCAGCTATCAAGCTCCTCTCCAGTGGAACCAGCTTCCAGTTTGTGTTCGGGAGGCACACACCCTCTCCACACTTAAGAGTAGGCTAAAGACTTTCCTTTTTGATAAAGCTTATAGTTAGGGCTGGCTCAGGTTTGCCCTGGATCAGCCCCTAGTTATGCTGCTATAGGCTTAGACTGCCGGGGGACACCTCCCTGCTCTCTTCCTAATCTTCCTCTCTCCTCCCCTCCCTCTCTTCTTCTCCCTCTCTATCTGTATGCATTTATGTAAATGTATGTTACTAACTCATCATCCGGGGTATCATCCCCGGAGTGTCTGTCTCTCATGTGGCAGGTTGCCACTGATAAAGTTTACGTCAGGATCAGGAATCGTGGCTGCACCTGCTGCCCTGGTCCTGCTGGACACCGGGAAGCCTTTTTGACATTTTCCTGGATTCATCCATACTTTCTATTTTTCAACACAACATAATTTTCTGTCAAATTTTGTATTTGTACTATGTTGTTTATCCTGTACATACGACATCTATTGCACGTCTGTCCGTCCTGGGAGAGGGATCCCTCCTCAGTTCCTTTCCTTGAGGTTTCTTCCATTTTTCCCCCTTTAATTATGGGGTTTCTTTTAGGAAGTTTTTCCTTGTGTGATGCGAGGGTCTAAGGACAGAGGGTGTCGTAACCTGTACAGTCTGTAAAGCACACTGAGACAAATGTATAATTTGTGATATTGGGCTATACAAATAAATTTGATTTGATTTGATTTGATTTGCATTGTTTACAATTTGTTTTCGTTTTATACACTGGATTTTCACCAAAACTTCATAACTCTGGCTGTTCTCTGGCCAATATCTGAATGTTCTGCTATAAGTAGTTTTTGAGATATTCTGCTAACTAAAGAAAAAGCACCAAAAAAGTGACATTTCTCACAGAGGTGAATATATTTGGTGTCTGTCCAACAGCATCTTTGAAAAACAGCAAAAAATTGTTTCTCTGAACAAATGTATTTATTTGTAAAAGTCAGAGCTTACTCTACAATGTGTTTTCCTTTAAAAGGCCACTGCCAAATATATTTAGTCATGAATACCAAACTTTTCCATCACATGACCTTTTTCCGTGTCTTCACCGCAACATATTTCTTAAAGGCCCGAACAAAGTGCTCTTTGAACTGCGTCATATTTCATGTTGAATGATCATTATGTGGATCTGGTGACATGTCATGATCCCCGCAGCTGGACTATTAGCTGTAGAGTGGTGAGGTTGCTGTCCTCCTGCAGCTCTGACTCACTCTTATTAAAGTGCTGCCACAGCTGCTCAACTCCTGAACTCTGACTGCAGTCGCACTAACGTTGGGCTGCGCTCAAAGCAGGGCGTTCACCGGGTGTGTTCACAGGGCTCTGGATAGTGTCTGTGCACTAATTCTGGGAGACATGTACAGCTCTCCACCCTTATTTTATTTTTCAGCACCATAGATACTGGCACACTACAGGAGAGAAGGGGAAAAAGTTATAAATATGCCTATGTATTTGTCAAGCTCCAAACTCTCTCCAAAGTCAAACTGTTAGTAGGTGTTTGCAGGGACTTGTATAGAGTTGCTATTTTGAGCATCCAGGGTTTACTCGATACACAGAGGCGTGATGATGAAGATACTCAAGGCCTACGGTGTCCCTTCCAATTTACTCCGGGCCATAGGGACCATGTATAAGGGAACAAGAGGAATGGTGGTAACCCCAGATGGCAACAGTGAAGAGTTTGACATCCTGGCTGGGGTGTTGCAAGGGGACACCCTTGCCCCCTTCCTCTTCATCATAGTCCTAAACTATGCACTCAGGAAGGCCATCAGTGGACGGGAGCTAGAACTTGCATGGAGGGCCCTGAACGGCATGACCTGTGTGTGGAACTCCAAACTCCCCCGACAAATGAAACTTAGCTTCTTCCATGCAACAGTGGAGTCTGTTCTACTGTATGGCAGTGAACGTTGGACCCTGAAGCCCACCCTGCAGAAATCCCTAGATGGGTGCTACACGAGAATGCTGCGTGTGGTACTTGGCATCAACAAGGATGAGCATGTCACTAACACGCCCTTGTATGGGGGGGCGTTATGGGTGGGCGAGAAAACAGCGGTCAGGAGAATGAGCCGGGCAGGTCACTGCCAGAGACACCAAGAGCTGCCAGCCAGCAAACTTGTGCTGTGGGAGCCAACACACGGGCACCGATCACGAGGGCGTCCCGCAATAACATACCTGGACGTACTCAGGAAAGATGCGGGAGCAGAAAATACTGGCGAGCTAGCAAGATACATGGAGGATCGGGATGACTAGAAGCACCGATGGAGGGCCCGTCTGAGGACGACCTAGTAGTAGTAGGGTTCCAAGTGTTAATCATTTACTGCATAGAGCAATGAGTCAACTACAACTCCCAATGTGCATTTTGGTAAGAAATATCCAATCACAGAGTTTAAATTCTGCTCAACTAACAAGCTGCTGAAGCTAAAGAAGTTACACTTGATCCTCTTAAAACATTCATCAGTTTGAATAAACTTCAATTTCAAATTTGGAGTCAGTTTTGGATAAAATAACTATTTTAATTTGCTACAGCTCTGACTGATGCTTCTGACTAGCTTCTTCTCCAAAGCAATGACAGCAGAGACTCAAGGATATCATAGCATTTGCAGCCAAAGCAGATTGACATTGTCGTATCCTGTACAGTCTGTAAAGCACACTGAGACAAATGTGTAATTTGTGATATTGAGCTATATAAATAAATTTAACAGACAAAAAACGCGCAAAAAAGTGCTGAACTCCTGTGAGACATAGGAAACATATTTTGCTATCCTGAAATTAATTAAATTGAGAAAGCAGAGCCTAAAACCAACTAAATGTAAACGTCACAAATGGTCAAATTTTCGAACATTATAGCACTTTTAGCATTATTGATCGTAAATCGTATAAGTACGATAATTATTGTACATGTGGCAATCCTGGTTGTGCTTTGCCTACATGACAAGTGAGGACGGTACAGTGAAAATGTTCGGGAACTGAGCCACTGTCCCTCATAAAGTCTGTGCTTTATACTGAGTAGTTTGAGGTGTTTTTGATGGCCTGAAGCCCACTTTGGTTGCACAATAAAAACTTTGAGCCACACCAAATTGCTGTTTGCTTGAACATGTCACACAGAGACCTTCTGATCACAGAAGAGATCTAACTTAATGGGGTGTTATGCTTGGCTCAATCCACCTGCACTATACAGAACATTTTACGACCCCATTAAGGGCATTTTAATGAACGCAGTTGTTGCGTTTGACTTTGAATTTTTGTTTAGATCTCACGGCACATCAGAGTTCACTCAGCAGCAGCCCAGCTGATCGCCCCGTGGCTGCAAACCCTCTCTGTGAATGTTGACATGAGCCTAGTGTCAGCTGTTCTCTGGCTTCTCTTTTCTCTCTTTATCCCAACCAGAACCCATACACACAGAACAGCCAGATCCCTGTGCACATCACACCTCATTTACAGTCAAACATTCACACATTGCTGCTCGACCTCAGTCATGGAGCGTTTCTGGCTCTGATCAGGGGTGACACCACCTCCTGAAAAGGGTCGCTGATACAACACTACCCTTGCTGTAACCTCTGACCTCCAACAACCCATTTTCATGTTTGGTGAAGTGGGAAAATTAATAATCTTTTAGATGTGTTTATATGCACATCGTGCTAACACTAATGGTTTCCCGCTGAAATGGAGGCAGACTCCATTAGCTCGCTGGTGTAGCATGAGTGATGGATGTGAACCTTGTGACGAGTTCCTGAGTACCAGTCAACACAGATTACATTATCCCAGACAGGCTCGTATGGTCAATCTATCTCTTTCTCTCAAGGTCTTACCATCTCTCTCCCATCTACACAAATACAATTGGAGTATTGGATTCGTAAAAGCAGCTGGGACAAGCAATTAGCCTCCACTAACGCTGGCCTGTTCGATTGAACTCCACCACACATTCGCACCGATGACAAACAATCAATAGAGCTCTAGGAGACACCAGCATGACATCATCACCCAGGGACATCTGATACGTGTGGAGGCTCATGCAACAAAAACACCACAACTTAATCCCCAGACTTTCTTAAATGAAGGTTCTGGGAGAGCTGACAGGCTTTTAAGGTGGATAGTGAGGAGGGTTCGGGTGAGTGATATTTTTGTTTACAAATACTGATGAAAAGTATTCAAAAATGATTAAGTTGAATTTATACTTCACGCAAGAAGCTAACGTGAGTCCTGTCACAGATATAGGACAATGTTTGGACACTAAAGCCGGTGTGTGTATATGTTTTTGGGTAACATGCTATAATATTATTCCACACAGCAAGTTTATATCCTTTCATTTACTTTGTGAAATGACTAACGATGGAGAAGTCCACCATATTTCATTACTGAAAAGGAGACAGCTGCTGTACATTTGCCATGTTTACATTTCAACAGCGTTGATCGTGGTGAGCAGAAGGAGTGAAGTGGAAATGGCTTTTAGATGTGCGCTAGAGCAAAGGAAAGAAAGGGAGCGAACAACAAAGTGGAACATGCCTCATGTTGTATCTACTCTGAACAATCTCTACCATATCACGGCATGTCGTTACACAAGGAAGCACACGTCATCGGAACCTCTTGACACATTGTTACATTTTGGCCACTATAATCATGAAATTAATTTAGTACGGTACACTAACAAAGTGAGAGGTACATTTCTAACTGGCTAGCGCTACAATTTCTTATTAAAATAATTAATATGTGTGAAAATGTTCCCTTTCTTTTTCATCTCCCTGTCATGTGGCACCAGTGAAAACTCCCCTATGATTATTGCCAACAACTCCTACTATTTTCAACACTTCTTTTTTTTTTTTAAAGCAGTGGGTGTGGAACAGAAGGTGGTTCGTGGGGAAAAAATGGATGGTCAGATTGGTCTGGAGAAAACGGGCGCTTGAACCTTCTAAATATTTTATGATGCCACATATTTTCCAAAGGTCCCAGCAATGAACGGGGACTGGATTAAATATTACAGGCCCCAGTGCTAGAGAAAAATAGAGACAGACTGGAGGAGGTGACCACAGTGTGTTCAGGCCAAATAGAACAGAATCCAGCTGATCACACACCAACATACCTGAACCAACCCTGGTACACCCATCTGCCACATACAAAGGCCAATATCTATCCCCACATAGCCAATGTGTGCCTTTCATGGACTCACATAATCATTTAAGACATGAGCACTGGTGTCACTGAAACACTGCTGTTCTCATAAAAAAATAAAGTAACATTTTGAGGATTTAATCTTTTCTTCTAGTCTGCTGATGCCAAACACATTTCCTCTAGTGTTTAGTGATTCGCATTTTATAACATTTTTAAAAAATGGGGCTTCATTCTTTTACCAAAAATAAAGAGGGTAACAGGAAATGATAGATGCTTACAAGCTTGAAGAATCACTTTGACATCAGTAATTAAGATTTAAGCAAAAGCTCACGACAGGCCGTGGTATGTTGCGATTGTATCACAGCTAAGGGGCGTAGTTCGTCCCTACTCAAAACAAATACAATTACAACATATCACG
This sequence comes from Cottoperca gobio, assembly GCF_900634415.1. NCBI lineage: Eukaryota > Metazoa > Chordata > Actinopteri > Perciformes > Bovichtidae > Cottoperca > Cottoperca gobio. The sequence goes on along the minus strand of NC_041358.1, from coordinate 7,771,326 downwards.
GCCTGAAGTGAGTTATTGCTTTTATAAAATGCTCATCAAAATTAAAGTTAGCTTGCACGTATCAAGTCTGCTGCTATGGAACGTACACGAGCAGTTAGCTTATTTCTTTTTTCATCACAGGCTAGCGTTATGTTGTTGTCATTATTTGTCTATTTATTTACATTATTTGTACGGTGCTATTTATTGTGCAACTACTAAAAAGCTTTCCAGCGTCAGTAGGATGGCTTTTTAAACTACTTTTATGAGGCAGTGGTTACTGTATTTCTGCTGCCTTTCTGCTTGCTTGCATATTCTGGGCAACATTGTCGAAACTCCTCTTTACTAGTTTCCATTTTGTAGCGGGTTTCAGCCTTTTAGCAAACTCACTCTGTTACTACCACCATGACAACAAATTAGTATAACAGGTTTTTTTCATACGGGGAGTGATACTGAAAGTGCAAAATAATTAGATGTCATAGCCGTGCTATATTGTTATTATATCACAGCTATGGACCAATCAGATTGCTTGATTTGAGTTACCTGTTTTATCAACAACATAACCTTGCTCAACATTATGCAATGCAGGTCGCTCCACTTTTCTGACTTTCCACTGAGAGTGTTATACGGTTTTTCCTTTAATACTTCTGTTTTAAAGCTGCACTCATTTTTGTATTAACATCAGAATGAACGTTGGGTGTATATTCTCCAGGTCTGCAGAAAAATTACTCTTAACAACTTTATTTTGTGTGAGCTAAATGTGTCAATAAAAAAGTCTCAAATAAAATAAAAAATAAAAACAGTGATTACATTCGGGGCACACAATGTATAGTATGTATATGTATGTATGTATGTATGTATGTATGTATGTATGTATGTATGTATGTATGTATGTATGTATGTATGTATGTATGTATGTAATGTATACATGTCCATATAAGGACATACATATATATGTACATGTGTATATGCAAGTGGACAATATGCAACCATCCACTATTTGTTTTATCTATTCACAGCAGCAGCAGCTTGTTAATCTCATCCCCCCTCGTGCTCTGTCTCCTCATTGTCTTTCCTCAGTGAGCTAAGCTAGGCCTCTCTCTGTTTCTGTGCCTCTCTCTCTCTCTCTCTCTCTCTCTCTCTCTCTCTCTCTCTCTCTCTACACCTTTTAAATTACACCACATACATCAAATCACTTTTAGCCTTTGTCTGTTCACATGAGCAGCAATTATGGTTCCTTTACCCAGTCTTTTCCTTTACGTATGATAGATTAATCTGATCCTATATGTATAGATTCCACACAGATAGCTCTACATTAAAAATGCATGTAGTGGAACAAAGTTGTCAGGATGTCTCAGTCATCATCACTCACATCATATCTTTATTCATGGGAAACCAGCTAACTTTTAGAAACAAGGCATTGAGCATTTAAAGAGTTTGTTTATGTGTGTGTGTGTGTGTGTGTGTGTGTGTGTGTGTGTGTGTGTGTGTGTGTGTGTATATATATATATATATATATATAAAATTATACAACAAAAACAAAACATTTACCGGACTTAAAGCAGCTGAGGGTGTCGGTCTTTATCGAAGCATGTAATCTGCATGACGACACAGAAGGTCTTGAGAGAGTAACGTACTGTATATGCATGAATGCTCATATAAGCAGTACGAGTACTACATTCCCCATGTGAATTTAAAAGGAGCAAACACTGTATATCCACTTGGGTTTTAATTTATGTCGGCATGATGGGTTCATTTGGCCGTAAAACGTGTGAGGACAACTTCATCTTCAAGCAGAGGAAACAACATAAGAAGTAAGTTCAGTGTTTCCAAATTTAATCCTGAGCTTTCCCAGTTTAATAACCATATGTCATGTCAAGGCAGACACAGCAGCCACCTCGATGGTTATTCTTAGCTTTTCTGCAGTCAAACATCATATTAAAGTCACTGAGACATTTTATTTATTTTGTTCAACTTTTTTTATTTTTACTGTCCTCTCAAAGCTTTTCCGAAAGCACATAGTATATAGTACTGACAATGATTCCTTCTGTCCTATCATTGCTTTTGTCAGTCTTTTCAATGCTTTCCACTGCCCCATTGCACCTTTCTGTCTGTGCTTACCAGGCTTTGTTCAAGGCTTTGTGCAAACATTTCAAAGCTTTCAGCCAATACACTGTGGCTTTCCATCCTTCTCATGTTCCCACAAGCTTTCTAAAGCCAAATAATGGATTTCTAGTGTCCTCACAGCCCTCTGCTGTCAGTACTTTTATACTGTCCATTGTGGTCGTCTTCTGTCCTTACAAGTTTAACAACCCCATCGTGGCTTTCACCTGTCTCCATGAGTCTTTCTGCTGGGACTCTTTGCTGCAACTTTCCACTGTCACTGTCTTTATACTGTCCTCTTTAAGTATGTTTATATATATACATAGCAAGCATTGCTATGTCCATAGTGGATCCTTCCAACAGACATGTTTAACATGCTGTGGAAAGCCATGACATCATCTACTATCCATCTATCATACGTGCACCACCAGTTAAATGACCTTAGCAGACTGTCACTTTGAAGAGTCTTAATGCAGGCCTTGTTATTCTGTGTACCTGTCCAACATACTGAATACACTGCACCACTAGTTCACCTTTGCAGCACATAAAAGCTGGATAAAAGCTGCCTTTCCACAGCTGTTGGCCATCACAGGAAACAATAAAAAGACTCTTAAATTGCTCTGACCTTTTTAGAGAATGTTATTTGCTTCACACCAAATGGCCTGCTTGGTTAACTTAGCCCCACAACACACCTGGGGCATGAGGATCTGTGTGTTTGTATGTGTGTGTGCGTGTGTGTGGTAAGCAGATGCCACCTTGAGCTCAGCCTCTCTATCATAAGGGTTTAATAGGCCATAACAATAAAAGAGGCATATTGAGCCAACCCTGGGGAAATTGGCTACTACTGTACTGCAGCGTCAGACACGCACATAAGCGGGAAGCAAAGAAAATAGTAGCGACCTAATTTAAAGTCTGCACTGTTCCCTCCTGTATCTAGCTTCCTCGTTTTCAATCTTACCATCTACACTGCTGTCATCCCATCAGAGTGAGTTAAGGCTTTCAGTACATTAAGCTCAATCCTTCAAACAAAGACAGTGAGGAGGGAATACATTTTCTGTTTGTGCATTCATTCGAAGTGATGTGTATATGTGTGTATACATATGCAGGAGGCCATATGTGGCATTATGCAGTGGGACTTGTTAACATCTGTGTCAGTTTTGACAGTGGTGGCTCTGCTCGTGTCCGTCCCTCTGTGTCTCCCTTCATTTCACCCCCAAACTTCCTTTTCATCTGCCGTTTGTCGTGTTTTTCTGTTATTGTTTCATGTTTGTTTGCCACAGATGGCACTTCAGTGCTTCATGCTTTATGAAACAAGGCCATGCGATGAAGGTATCTCAGGGCTGTGTATTATTCTTAATTCTGTTCTTACGTTAAACAAAGAGTGGTTTCAAATAATTACTTTCCAAATGCCTTTGTGCATCATTATTGATATTTGAAAATAAATGCATACTTTCAAAAAGATTCCTATTCACACTGAACAATAGAAAAAGACAGTGGGACACTGGAAAGTCGAGTAAAGACAGTAGAAAACTGTAAAAATCCAACTTTGAGTGACTGTTGGACTCTGGATTGGAGTATAGAGACATACCTGTCAACATTGGAATTTCAAAATAAGGGACATTTTTGGGTGGACATATTTTGAAAGTTCTCGGCCACCCAGCCCCTACCCATGTAATGTAAATGTAAACACATAAGGGACGGGTATATACATTTAGGAAATACATGTTTATGTAAAGTATGTATTACTTGTACAGACATGTTTATATCATTTATGTATTGTATTTATTAGTCCATATCATCAATTTATTTGATGATTGATGAGTTGAGGCTTTTGTTTTTTCCCCGACGAGGACTTCCTTGCGATGGCAGAGTCGGGAAACTTGTCCGCGACACTGCGACTGAAATCATCGCAGAAGCTGAAGGCTACAGTATTTTTGACGCAAAGCATTGACATCTTTCCCTCAGATTTGGTCACTTGGTCTGCCTCTGAAACAGTTCTTGTCACAAATGAAGTCATTGACAGTGTATGTGTGTGTGCCTCTTGGGCGTGCTTGTCCTTGGATGATTGTTCATGCTGGCGAACAACGACGTGTGCAAAGCTAAAATCTGAATGGCACACTTTACAAAAAGCACGAGTTTGCCCGACTCTGCTTTATATTAAATAAGGGAAGGTCTCCTCCCATTTGGCGAGGTACTTACATAAAGTTTTAACTTGTTTGGCAGGTACAACTGCTTCTCCATCTATCTCCCGTTCACTGTGACTCTCATCCATCGCTTTTCGTCTTCTCCTTCTGTGTTATTGTTCGTGTTTTTTTCTTCTGTGTGTTTACTGGCGGATAACGTTTTTCAGCTCATGCTAAACATAATACTGCCACCTGCTCTATCGGAGGCCACTTTACCACTGTACACCTTTTTTAATTAGGCTTTTTTTAATTACGGGAAAATATTTAAACGGGAGGAAAACGGGATAGAAGGAAAAATACGGGATAATCCCAGGAAAAACGGGAGGGTTGACAGGTATGTATAGAGAGCATTGTGAAGACAACAGGAAATTACACGAGGACAGTAGAAAACCCCCAAAGGAGCGTAGAAAACAGAACAATGCCACGATGGGACACTAGAAAGCTTGTGTGAACATTAATCACATTGGAAACCCCTATGAGGACAGTAGAAAGCATTGTGAGGACAGTAGAATGCTATGAGGGGACAGTGGGAAGCATTATTGGGTAAGCAAAAAATATTCTTAAGCTGTTGAAAGCCTGTTGAGGGCAATTGAAACCCATGATCTGACAGTAGAAGACCACAAGGGAACAGTAGAAAGCGGACCTGTCAGAATCGTTGGGTGCAGAACGTTCGGTTCGGTATGACAGTCTTTGTTTGGTAAACCATTTGACCCAAAAAATGATAAAAATTAAAATAATATTTTTATGTCTACTACCAGCACACACTGAACAGAAATTCTGAAGCTTGAGTTTTATCCATAAAGTTTCTATCAGCTGTAGCATGCTAGTCGGCCTAGCTCCAGTTAGCCAGGTCAAGCTCAATGGACAACGATTTCTGTCAAACTGTATGCCAACATTGTTCATCTGAAGCCGGGTATGTCTTCGGATACAGTTCAAACATTTAACTTACGACTGCATTACCCGAATATGAATTAGTGGAACGAAACGAAAACAGACTGAAAGGCAATTCCCTCTCTGCACAGGACTCTGCTAATGCTATGCCTTAACTGCTGCAGTAAGAATTATAACCAATTACAAACTCTTGAATGTTTATATTTTTCAAAATTAGTGAAAAAAGAAAAATAAATCTGCATTTTTTCCCCCTGTTGAATTAAAAACATACACAACAGTGTACCCTAAACTGAGAACTCTGAATTTTGTGTTGAAAACAACGTGAACATGGGAAAAAGCCTTGATGGGACAATACAAATCCCTCAGTGTTATCAGGAAAGGAAAGCCACGATAAGACAGTTGAAAGCCGTAATTGAACAGTAACATGCCAGGATCAGGCAGTAGAAAGCTTTTTTGGAGCAGTAGAAATTCATGATTGGCTGTAGAAACCTTTGTGAGGACAGTAGAAAGTCGTGCAGACAGCAGAAAGCCACAACGAGACAGTATTAAGCTTTGTGGGGGCAGTAGAACACCATAATGAGATGTAGAAAACCCAGATGGGCCATTAGAGACTGAGAACAGTAGAAAGCCAGGATTGGTCAGTGTAAGGCCTTTTACTGGGACAGTAGAAAACCATGTGAGTCAAGAAAAATATGTGTTGAGTGATGATCTTGTATCCAAAAGTGTGTGCGTGTGTGTGTGCCTGTATGTGTGTGTGTGTGTGTGTGTGTGTGTGTGTGTGTGTGTGTGTGTGTGTGTGTGTGTGAGAGAGTGTTTACATTTTCACGTGTCAGCTGACCTCACTCACATTGGCCTCTAGTTGGGCTCATGTTAGAGGGTTATTTTGAACCCACTATTCAGCTTCAAACAATCAAATGCAGCCGGGATGATTGACAGTTGGGGACAGACAGTGGTCAATGACAGTGAGCAGATGGACTTGGCTTCATGCTGGCCTAATTTTTCCTAACCAAATGTACAATTTAGGCGTGTGGATACAATTGTCCCTTCAGCCCCTCCAGGATTTCTGATTTTAAATCTTGAAATGGATAACAAGAGTGTCCTTCTCTGGCCTATGCCATTATTCAAACACATTTATAATTTTGATGTGCTATATGCCAAATGGTTCATGCTCTTAAAACTATTCTGTTTCTTAAACAGAAGGAAATAGTGCACTTGTTGGGGACTATTTTTAGCGGCAGATTAAATACCATCCTGCTGCCACAAATACTCACTAGAGCACCAGATGTGGATTCATCCACTGCTGAAAGTATTTCCCAACAAATGCACTATTTCCTCCTGTTTGAGTACATTTACTAACAATGTCCAGCTAATTTATAAGACTACTGGCCTGTTCTTAAACAGAAAAAGAAAAAGTATTGAGAGAAAATTCATTCCATGCTCTTTCCTTCAGTTGGAACCAATTGGCTTCGATCTCAGATCCACAGACTGTAGTAATCATTAGGTATTGAGAGACAGACTAAGGCAATGTTGGTTTGGGTCTGAGAAAAACTATAGAACTAGAAGGGCACTCGGAGAGTATAAGTGAAAAATAATGCGTCACGTGTATACGCCCCGTGAGTTGGATCCGTTCAAACATTTAATGGGCTGTTCCTTGGCCTATCCTACACAATTCGCTAACTCTTATTCTAAAACCTAATGCTGCGGACAGACAGCCCAAACAAATGAACAAACAAACAAACCGAGCCCAAAACATAACATTCTCGGCAGAGGTAATAACACCAGCCTTATACTTGAATAATCCTGTAACATTATTAGTGAGTCTTGAAATTATACACAGTCACAGTAAACTGCAGTACACATCTCACACTGCCATTGCTATAGCATTTCCACTAATAAATATTTAAATAAAGCCACATACTACATTCTTTTGAAAATGATACAGGCAGTTGAATGAGATGTAAGTCCTGGATATGGCTTTCAAATGAATCTAGTAGAGTCCCATATAGTAATGATGTACAGTAGTAAAAAAGGATACTACAAAGCAGGGTCACACGCATTTAGAGACTCGCATTCACATTCTGCCGCTCAGGTGCCCATTACGTTCAGAGCATTAGGTTGTGCAGAATGCGGGGCAGACAGTCAGATTACTCCATATTCAAGGCCATGGCTCGCTCTGAACCTATGGCTGTGAATCCCTCTTGAATTTGCCATTAAGCTGTGAATAGGGCCGTGGGGAATGAGCTGCAGGCGACGTGTCTGTGGTGCCGGGGCTGATGGAGAGCTGACCCTCCGCATCTTTTACAGCATCCTTGCCAAATGGAACAGTCCAGAGGTTGCAAATTGAGACCCGGCTTTGTTCGGCTGCTGATGGGATTCACCATGATTCATAGGCCTGTTATTAAGCTCTTTGAGGCGTGTGTGTGTGTGTGTGTGTGTGTGTGTGTGTGTGTGTGTGTGTGTGTGTGTGTGTGTGTGTGTGTGTGTGTGTGTGTGTGTGTGTGTGTGTGTGTGTGAGAGAGAGAGAGAGAGGTCTGTCCATGCAAAATCCCACACAGAGTGTAGTGGTCCAAGGGGCACAGATGGAGACATGTAGTGTATTATTGTTGAGCTGATGATAGGATTCACATGGACATTATGGGAGCTCTTGTGAGACACTGAACGCTTTAATGGAAATGTGTGAGAGTGACAAAGATTTTTCTTTTCTTTTCTTTTCTCACTTTACTGTTAAGGGGAGGTGTGTGTTAGCGAGGTGCGCGTGTTTTGTTCACCCATAGGTCGTCCCTCAGCAGTAACCTCGATTAGATATCATTTCACAGTGTGGTCAGTGTGGGGAGAGATCTGATTGTATTAGACCTAATCCAATCCCAGCCTGGATTTTAAAGATGACTACTGTTACACTGTGTGTGTTTGTGTGTCCATCCTCTGTGGATTCATTGAGTTGTTGCTTATGTGTGATCTCACTGTGAGACTTACTATCAGGCTCTGTAGTTTCATTGCAGCCGTGTGTGATCACACCTCTTGGACCCTTGTAAAGATTTTCCATTACACGGATTAGATGGCAGCTTCGGTCCCTGAGGATACACAAATAACAACGGAGAAATGTTACATTATGAGATTTGTTACATTCATAACTGGAAATAGCTGTCAAAAACCAAACCAAATAATGCCATCATTGTATTAATCTTTTTCTTCTACATGTATTAGGATACATCTTGGACTTCCACTAAGAGACAAGTCGTTCTGCTGGGATTTAAAGATTCTGACAGCGCTGTCAGGCTTCTGCCAAGGCCTTTTCTCTGGCCACAATCAAGCGTTAAATGGGCGAAGCGGAAACATCATGTGACAGTGTGGATTTTGCCCACAGAGTGAAGGTCAAAGGTCTGTTAGAAAACTCTGAATCATTATGTTGGTGATAATTAATACTGACCTTGCCCTCTGGGGAAGCAGTGGACCAGAACTACGCAATATAAAAATAGTTTCAAACCATTAAAGATCTGCCACACATTGTAGATACCCAAAGCAAACTCACAAAGAGGAAGTTTATATTATGTTTCCACATCATAGAGAGCCGAACATTTAGCAACAAAATATGTACAGTTAATCCCAAGGACAGCGTTAAACTAAAAGTAAAAAAGGATCAACCTCTGGGACCCATGAATATCCACAGTACATTTTATGGCGTCTGGCAGTTTTTCTAATACCCTGACCAAAGTGTTGACTTGATGGTGGTGCTGGAGTAAAGGTCAGATGTGCAAATCAAATGATGACCTCTGACCCAGAGACACTTTTTACCAAACTGATCTATTGCAAAACATTATTAAATATAACTAGAAAGAGAATGAGCCTTAAAAACCTTCAGCTCCTCATCATCTGAAGTCACTGCATCTACCTGAACTAAATGATCCCAAAATGTCTTATAACTAACTGCGCATGAAGTAAACTAGACACACTTTTTAACTTAGGGCCCTCACACACCAGGGACGTTATGAACAAATTACTTTATAATTCAAAATACTCACCTGTGAACAATATACAGTATGTCTAGGGCTTTTATTGTGAAAGGTAAGAACGGAATGATTGTATCGGTATACGCTGCCTTTGTCAAGATGGAAAGGAGTAATACAAATGTGTTGTCTTGGTGCGGACTCTGGAGCCTCTGTGTTGTGGTTTCATAATCCTCATTGTTAGGCTGACCATGAGCGGTACAGGCCATAAGCAAGGAGGCAGAGGCAGGAGAACAAGCAAACCACAAATGCCAAATTCATGCCTGAGGCCATCCTACTACAGTTAGCCTGTACCAAACCCAGGGGTGTTAATTGTTCTGTTTCCCACAGAACAGTTAGAGGCAAATCGATGTGGCTACAAAATGTACTATGCATACATTTAACACCCCCCCCCCCCCCACGTCATCCGGCGCTGTGGAACCCTCCCGGAACAATAAAGATGTGCCGTTTCCACGGGGACTCTTTTATGTTCCAGAAAGAAAGACAACGTCCGCGTTATATTCACGTTCTGTGTGAATGCATTTATGACAAAGACAAAAGTTCAAAATTGCACAAAACAAACGGCAGGTGTGTAAGGGCTTTTAGTCTACAAAAGTTTAAAACTAATAAAATGACATTCAAACTTCTAAATGAACAAATCTCGTAAAAATATTTGAGAGGGAGAGGGGGAGAGATAGGGAGAGCGAGAGAGCGAGGGGGATAGAGAGAGAGAGAGAGAGAGAGTGGGGAGAGGGAGAGAGAGCGAGGGGAGAGAGAGGGAGGGAGAGAGAGAGCGAGGGGGAGAGAGAGAGAGAGAGAGAGAGAGAGAAAGAGAGAGAGAAAGAGAGAAAGAGAGAGAGATTTATTTTTATTTTTCAAACAATTTTTTATTTACTTACAAAAATAAATGTAAACTCAAACAGTTTACAAATAGTGCAAAGAAATCCATACATACATACATACACACATACACACACACACACACACACACACACACACACACACACACACACACACACACACACACACACACATCATTTTCTTTTTTTATCCAAGAAAACATTGTGCAAAGTGCAACTCATCCTTATCAATAAAACAAACACTATTCTTGAAACACCAACGCTGTTTAAAAGTCTCTAAATCTGAACTCGAGCCAGAGTCTGGCCCTGATGTTACAGAGCCATATTGCTTTGGCCTCCTGCCCTTCTCTGTTATCTACGGTGTTCCTCCTGCTTATATAAATCGGCATTTTTACTTCTCCTGAGAGGAAATTTAGGAGCTGCCACTTTTCTTTGTTTGCCTTTTTGTAGGCAGCTCCCATGATAAAAACACTCAGTAAAACTACATCAAAGAGACTAAAAACAATGTTAAAAGAGAGAAGAAACTTGTGAGTCTCTTGCACTCGCTAAAAACATGGAAAACAGTCTCGCGGAGATTACAAAATGGACACAGCAGGATTAATAACAGAAATAAAAGCATTTGAGGCAATAGCACCATGTAAAATCCTCCACTGAAGGTCGGCAGTCCACTTTTTGAGGGGAGGTTTATATAAAATCCTCCACTGTGGAGGGTCTGCTGCACAGGCCTTTTCTGTTGATGCTTTTGACTCTGTTAGTATAGAAAGTTTTTTTGTCGGCTCTGTGCAGCGACAGTTTTTTAATTAATGACCTTGAGCAGGGGGCCGGTCAGTTCTCCCAGCCGGGTGTGACGCTGCTGCTGACGTCCAGCCTGGCTCCGTGGATCAGTGGCTCCTTCAACAACCAGTACAGAGAGTCAGAATTCGGGCTCCTTTTATGGTTAAAAAGGGCCCAACACTTAAAAACACCCTGATAAAAACATTTAGAATCAGTTAAAAACAGAGCAGTATCCAGCCCCAGGTTACTCACGCATCTGAGGATACAGCTGGCCACGTCTCTCCAAACCAAATCAGCCGGACCTGTGAGATATTTTTGTAAAAACTGGAGTCTAAAAGTGGCTGTTCGGCTGGCCAGTTGGACTAGGCCCTGTCCCCCCTCCTCTCTGGATAAAATTTCCACCTGGAAAGCTTTCCCTCAATCTTCTCAGTGACGTTCTCTCAGTTCTTCTGGACAATATTTTCTTTATCTAAAAACACACCAAGATATTTAAATCTGTCTGTTCTCCAGGTGAGGCTCTGGGGAAGAACTGGGAGACCACCACGCCACTTACCGACAGCGAGGGCCTCACTTTTCTTCCAATTCACCCTCGCTGCCGATGCTACACTAAAACGACTCACAATATTGATTAAAATGTCTGCATCCCTCTGGCTTCTAACAACAATAATGTCATCTGCATAAACTGATAAAACAATGTTGCCATTAAAGCCCGGTAAAAACAGACCTTGCAAATTGGAGCGTATTTTTATGAGAAGAGGTTCAAGGGAGAGCGCATAGAGCATTCCTGACAGAGCACAGCCCTGCCGGACCCCTCTACACACTCTAAAAGGAGCACACAGATTACCCTTGAACTTCAGCACACTCTCAACTTCACTGTACAACACCTTGATCTTAGCTATGAAACGAGAGCTGAACCCAAACTTCTCCACTTTCCAGAGGACGTTGTGCTCAACCCGATCGAAAGCTTTTTCCTGATCTAGAGAAATCAGACCAGTATTAATTAATGCCCAATGAGCTGGAGACCTCCAAAACATCCCAAATTAGGCAAACATTGTCTACCATGGACCTGCCGGGTACACAGAAGGTCTCCATCCATCCATCGTCTACCGCTTATCCGGAATTGGGTCGCGGGGGCAGCAGCTCCAGTAAGGAACCCCAATCTTCCCTTCTCCGGGCCCCATCCTCCAGCTCCGACTGGGGGATCCTGAGGCGTTCCCAGGCCAGTGAGGAGATATAATCTCTCCACCGAGTCCTGGGTCTTCCCCGGGGTCTCCTCCCAGCTGGACGTGCCTGGAACACCTCCCTAGGGAGGCGCCCAGGTGGCATCCTTACTAGATGCCCGAACCACCTCAACTGGCTCCTTTCAACGTAAAGGAGCAGCGGCTCTACTCCGAGTCTCTCACGGATGGCTGAGCTTCTCACCCTATCTCTAAGGGAGACGCCAGCCACCCGTCTGAGAAAACCCATTTCGGCCGCTTGTACCCGTGATCTCGTTCTTTCGGTCATGACCCAGCCTTCATGACCATAGGTGAGGGTAGGAACGAAGATCGACCGGTAGATTGAGAGCTTTGCCTTCTGGCTCAGCTCTCTTTTCGTCACAACGGTGCGGTAAAGTGACTGTAATACCGCCCCCGCTGCTCCGATTCTCCGGCCAATCTCTCGCTCCATTGTCCCCTCACTCGCGAACAAGACCCCGAGGTACTTGAACTCCTTCACTTGGGGTAATGGCTCATTCCCTACCCGGAGTAGGCAATCCACCGGTTTCCTGCTGAGAGCCATGGCCTCAGATTTGGAGGTGCTGATCCTCATCCCAACTGCTTCACACTCGGCTGCGAACCGATCCAGTGACTGTTGAAGGTCACAGACCGATGATGCCATAAGGACCACATCATCTGCAAAGAGCAGCGATGAGATCCTCAGGTCACCGAACTGCAACCCCTCTCCTCCACGACTACGCCTCGATATCCTATCCATGAAAATCACGAACAGGATTGGTGATAAAGCGCAGCCCTGGCGGAGGCCAACATTCACGGGAAACGAGTCCGACTTACTGCCGAGTATCCGGACACAACTCTCGCTTTGGGCGTACAGGGATTGGATGGCCCTCAAAAGTGACCCCCTCACTCCATACTCCCGCAGCACCTCCCACAGTATCACCCGGGGGACCCGGTCATACGCCTTCTCCAGATCCACAAAACACATGTAGACCGGATGGGCGTACTCCCAGGCCCCCTCCAGGATCCTTGCGAGAGTGAAGAGTTGGTCCGTTGTTCCACGACCAGGACGGAATCCGCATTGTTCCTCTTCAATCAGAGGTTCGACTACCGGCCGAACCCTCCTTTCCAGTACCTTGGAGTAGACTTTACCAGGGAGGCTGAGAAGTGTGATACCCCTGTAGTTGGCACACACTCTCTGGTCCCCCTTTTTAAATAGGGGAACCACCACCCCGGTCTGCCAACCCCTAGGCACTGTCCCAGACTTCCACGCAATGTTGACGAGGCGTGTCAACCAAGACAGCCCCTCAACACCCAAAGCCTTCAGCATTTCTGGACGGATCTCATCAACCCCTGCGGCTTTGCCACTGTGGAGTTGTTTGACTACCTCAGTGACTTCCATCAGGGAAATTGACGATGATCCCCCATCAGCTTCCAGCTCTGCCTCAACCATAGAGGGCGTGTTAGTTGGATTCAGGAGTTCCTCAAAGTGCTCCTTCCACCGGCCGATAACCTTCTCAGTTGAAGTCAGCAGGGACCCACCCTTGCTGTACACAGCTTGGATGGTTCCTCGCTTCCCCCTCCTGAGGTGCCGGATGGTTTTCCAGAAGCACCTTGGTGCCGACCGAAAGTCCTTCTCCATAGCTTCTCCGAACTTCTCCCACACCCGCTGCTTTGCCTCTGACACGGCAGAAGCTGCCGCCCTTCTAGTCCTTCGATACCCTGCAACTGTTTCCGGAGTCCTCCCGGATAACATAACCTGGAAGGACTCCTTCTTCAGTCGGACGGCTTCCCTGACCACCGGGGTCCACCACGGTGTTCGAGGGTTACCGCCCCTTGAGGCACCTAAGACCTTGAGACCACAGCTCATCACCGCAGCTTCAGCAATAGAGGTTTTGAACATCGCCCACTCAGGTTCAATGCCCCCAACCTCCACAGGGATGGCTGAAAAGCTCCGCCGGAGGTGTGAGTTAAAGATCCCCAGGACAGGGGCTTCCTCCAGACGTTCCCAGTTCACCCGCACTACCCGTTTGGGTTTACCAGGTCTGTCCAGAGTCTTCCCCCACCCCTTGATCCAACTCACCACCAGATGGTGATCAGTCGACAGCTCCGCCCCTCTCTTCACCCGAGTGTCCAAAACATGCGGCCTCAGGTCAGATGATACGATTACGAAATCGATCATTGACCTTTGGCCTAGGGTGCTCTGGTACCACGTGCACTTATGAGCATCCTTATGTTCGAACATGGTGTTTGTTATGGCCATTCCATGGCTAGCACAGAAGTCCAACAACAAACGACCGTTCGGGTTTAGATCAGGGAGGCCCTTCCTCCCAATCACGCCTCTCCAGGTGTCTCCATCGTTTCCCACGTGTGCGTTGAAGTCTCCCAGCAAGACTACGGAGTCCCCTACTGGAGCCCCCTGCAGGGCTCCATTCAGGGTCTCCAAGAAGGCCGAATACTCAGAACTGCGGTTTGGGGCATAGGCACAAACAACAGTCAGAGTTTTCCCACCCATAACCCGAAGGCGTAGGGAGGCGACCCTCTCGTCCACCGGGATAAACTCCAACGTAGCGGCGCTCAGCCGGGGGCTAGTGAGTATCCCCACCCCGGCCCGACGCCTCACACCTTGGGCAACTCCGGAGAAGAATAGAGTCCAACCCCTATCCAGGAGTACGGTTCCAGAGCCAAGACTGTGCATGGAGGTAAGCCCCACCAGATCCAACTGGTAGCGATCCACCTCCCGCACTAGTTCCGGCTCCTTCCCCCACAGAGAGGTGACGTTCCACGTCCCCAGAGCCAGCCTCTGCTGCCCGGGTCTGGTCCGTCGAGGTCCCTGACCATCACTGCCACCCATGTGACAGCGCACCCGACCCCAGCGGTTTTTTTCCATGAGTGGTGGGCCCACAGGATGGATGGATGGGAGGCACCACGTAGCTTCTTCGGGCTGTGCCCGACCGGGCTCCGTGGCAAACCCGGCCACCAGGCGCTCGCTGTCGGGCCCTCCCTCTGGGCCTGGCTCCAGACGGGGGCCCCGGGCTTCCTCCGGGCAGGGTCTCTCCTTTCCTTTTCCTTTCTTTCATGAAGTCGTTTTTGAACCATTCTTAGTCTGGCCCCTCACCTGAGACCAATTTGCCTTGGGAGACCCTACCAGGAGCACTAGGCTCCAGACAACACAGCTCCCAGGTTCATAGGGACACACAAACCTCTCCACCACGATAAGGTGATGGTTCCCAGAGAGGTAGGTCAGTAGGTCTGGTCCCGGTAAATGACCTGCCTCCCTAGCCTTGGACAGAAGCTTGTAATCCACACACAGCAAAGACACAGGGCGCCAGTTGCTGATGTCCTGCAGGTTTCCTTTCTTAGGCAGAAATGTTATTACTGCCCTACGGCAGGGCATCGGCATGCAACCAGAGGCCAGACTCTCGTTAAAAACATCTAGGAGATCTATTCCTAAGATGTCCCAGAATTCTTAAAAAACTTCAATACCGGGAGCTCACCGTCCCTGCATACACTGCAGGGCGGCCTGTAGCTCCCACATACTCAACGGCCCCTCGAGCTGTGAGTTGGTCTCCTCAGAGATCTGAGGTAGTGCACAACATAACTCCTCTAAAATTGTTTCCTCTTCCCTATACTTACTCGAGTATAGGGAGGAATAAAAGCTCACAGCTCGCCATCTTATCTGACTTGGTTGCGTTATTTCTTGCCCTGTGTCTGAGAGAAGTGAGTGGATTACCCTCTTCTGTCCGCTCTTTTTCTCCAGGACGAAGAAGAAGCTGGAGGGAGCATCCATCTCGGTGGCATTTTGAAACCGGAACCGGACCAGTGCACCCTGTACTTTAACGTCTAGCAGTTCAGCTAGAACCATTTTCTTAATTTTGAGGATTTCAAAATATATCCTCGATCTCCTTTGGACTCACTAATTCTTTCTAGTTCCACTATATCACCCTCCAGGTCTTTCAT